>NC_091987.1:164954273-165235458 GCF_044704955.1 Pristiophorus japonicus
CGGGTCCTTGACGGCGCCCCTTCGCTTTAGGAGAGGGGTGCGCCAGGGATGCCCCATGTCCGGCCAGTTATATGCCATCTGCGTGGAGCCTTTCCTGCGCCTCCTGCGGACGAGGTTGACGGGACTGGCTCTGCAAGGGCCGGGCGTGGAGGTCGTCCTCTCGGCTTACGCCGATGACGTGCTCCTCGCGGTAGAGGATCCCACTGACCTGCGGAGGATGCGTGAGTGCCAGGAGATTTACTCGGCCGCATCCTCCGCCAGAATCAACTGGGAAAAATGTTCCGGACTCCTGGTGGGTCAGTGGCGGGTGGACTCCCTGCCGGAGGAGCTCAGGCCTTTTGCCTGGAGCACGACCCATCTCCTCTATCTGGGAGGCTAACCTAGCCCCGACGAGGAAACCTGGCCGGCGAACTGGCAGGAGCTGGAGGCCAAGGTCGCCGCTCGCCTAGGGCGCTGGACAGGACTGCTCCGAGTGCTGTCCTACAGGGGTCGAGCGCTGGTCATAAACCAGCTGGTGGCCGCAATGTTGTGGTACCGGCTGGTCACTTTGACCCCTCCCCCTGCGTTTGTCGCCAAGATACAGAAGAAGCTGGTGGACTTCTTCTGGAACAACAGGAAGCACTGGGTCTCTGCCGTGGTCTTGAGTCTCCCGCTTGAGGAAGGCGGTCAGTCGTTGGTGTGCGTCAGCGCCCAGCTCGCGACTTTCCGTCTTCAGACCCTGCAGAGATACCTTTACGTCGAGCCCCCTCCTAGGTGGTGTGCTCTGGCGACGTATTTCTTCTGCCAGCAACGCGACCTCAATTACGACACGCAGCTCCTGTTTGTGAGCTTAGGGGAGCTGCATATCTTTTACAAGGAACTCATCAGGGTCTGGAACAAAGTCTCCACCAAGCGCAGCTCTCCGCCGGCTGGAGTGGCGGCTGTCCTGCAGGAGCCGCTGCTCGGGAATCCGTACCTCCACGACCGAGGTTTTATGTGGCGGTCGGAAGAGAGGGCTGTGGCTGGTGAGGTGACCAGGGTCAGGGACCTGCTCAATGGCGGAGGAGCGGGCTGGATGGCGCCAGGCACGCTGGCGCAGCGCCTAAATTCAGCCAACGTCTGCCGCGCGGCCGAAGCCATCGAGTCGCTAAAAACAGCTTTGGGCCCTGACTCTGTTAGGTGCATCGAGGAGGCTCAAGCACGTGGGGAGATCCCGTCCGAACTGACCCCCGTCCAGACGGAATTCCTCATCGGCGCCAAACCCCGGAACCTCCCTCGGGAGCCGGCGCCTCACAACTTGAGCCGCCTCAAGGAAATCCCCTCCGTGCCTTTCAGTTCCGCGCGGAGGGGTTTCCTGTACGGGCTGCTCCTGCACACTCTCAACTTTGCCATCCTCGCCGGCTGTCCGGACACGCCATGGCGTACCATCTTGCCGTCCGGAGGAGGCGAGGGTCCCCGATGGAGGGCACTCTATGCGGGAGTCCTCCCATTATTCATCGGGGACTTGGCCTGGAGGGTGGTGCACGGAGCAGTGCCGTGCAACAAATTTTTGAGCCGGTTCACGGACTCCCAGGCCGCCTGCAATTTCTGCGGTCTGGAAGAGTCCGTGTTCCATGTTTTTATGGAATGCACGAGGTTGCAGCCCCTGTTTTATTATTTAAAGGGGCTGCTCCTGAAATTCTGGCTGCACTTCAGTCCCACTCTCCTGATCTTTGGGCACCCTGTGCGGAGGGGAGCGGGTAGGTCCGAGGGCCTCCTCGTAGGACTGCTCCTGGGCACGGCCAAGGGTGCCATCAGCCGGTCCAGGCAGCGGGCGGTCGAGGGGGTCGTTCAACCTGACTGCCTGCCTCTCTTCCGCGCGTACATCCGCGCCAGGGTGTCCTTGGAGATGGAGCACGCGGTGTCCACCGGTACGCTCGCGGCCTTCCGCGAGAGGTGGGCACCAGAGGGACTGGAATGCATCGTCACGCCCGGCAACCAAATTTTAATTTGATTTTATGTTTTAAAGTTTAATTTGTTTTAATTTCCGGTGCTTTTAGTGTCCCCCTCCCCTTTTATTTGATTTTAGTGCCCAAAAAAAAACGAAAAACACAAAAAAAAAACACAAAAAAGAAAAAAAGGGCCTTGTAAATGTCTGGTGTGTCATCCAGGACGGGTGGCACGGTTTAATGTTTATGTTTATGTTTTTTCAGGTAAACTCCAAAAGAGTTTCATGCACAAGGACCACCAGGTCCCTCTGCACCGCAGCATGTTGTAATTTCTCCCCATTCAAATAATATTCCCTTTTACTGTGTTTTTTTCCAAGGTGGATGACCTCACATTTTCCGACATTGTATTCCATCTGCCAAACCTTAGCCCATTCGCTTAACCTATCTAAATCTCTTTGCAGCCTCTCTGTGTCCTCTGCACAACCCGCTTTCCCAATAATCTTTGTGTCATCTGCAAATTTTGTTACACTACACTCTGTCCCCTCTTCCAGGTCATCTATGTATATTGTAAACAGTTGTGGTGCCAGCACGATCCCTGCGGCACACCACTAACCAACGATTTCCAACCCGAAAAGGACCCATTTATCCCGACTCTTTGCTTTCTGCCAGCCAGCCAATTCTCTATCCATGCTAATACATTTCCTCTGACTTCGTGTACCTTTATCTTCGGCAGTAACCTTTTGTGTGGCACCTTATCGAATGCCTTTTGGAAATCTAAATACACCACATCCATTGGTACACCTCTATCCACCATGCTCGTTATATCCTCAAAGAATTCCAGTAAATTAGTTAAACATGATTTCCCCTTCATGAATCCATGCTGCGTTTGCTTGATTGCACTATTCCTACCTAGATGTCCCGCTTTTTCTTCCTTAATGATAGTTTCAAGCATTGTCCCCACTACAGATGTTAAACTAACCGGCCTATAGTTACATGCCTTTTGTCTGCCCCCCTTTTTTAAACAGAGGCGTTACATTAGCTGCTTTCCAATCCGCTGGCACCTCCCCAGAGTCCAGAGAATTTTGGTAGATTATAACGAATGCATCTGCTATAACTTCCGCCATCTCTTTTAATACCCTGGGATGCATTTCATCAGGACCAGGGGACTTGCCTACCTTGAGTCCCATTAGCCTGTCCAGCACTACCCCGCTAGTGATCGTGATTGTCTCAAGGTCCTCCCTTCCCACATTCCTGTATCCAGCAATTTTTGGCATGGTTTTTGTGTCTTCCACTGTGAAGACCGAAGCAAAATAATTGTTTAAGGTCTCAGCCATTTCCACATTTCCCATTATTAAATCCCCCTTCTCATCTTCTAAGGGACCAACATTTACTTTAGTCACTCTTTTCCGTTTTATATATCGGTAAAAGCTTTTACTATCTGTTTTTATGTTTTGCGCAAGTTTACTTTCGTAATCTATCTTTCCTTTCTTTATTGCTTTCTTAGTCATTCTTTGCTGTCGTTTAAAATATTCCCAATCTTCTAGTTTCCCACTAACCTTGGCCATCTTATATGCATTGGTTTTATATTTGATACTCTCCTTTATTTCCTTGGTTATCCACGGCTGGTTATCTCTTCTCTTCCCGCCCTTCTTTTTCACTCGAATATATTTTTGTTGAGCACTATGAAAGAGCTCCTTAAAAGTCCTCCACTGTTCCTCAATTGTGCCACCATTTAAGCTGTGTTCCCAGTCTACTTTAGCCAATTCTGCCCTCATCCCACTCTGGTCTCCTTTGTTTAAGCATAGTACGCTCGTTTGGGACACTACTTCCTCACCCTCAATCTGTAGTACAAACTGCCCTGATATCATCCTTCATTAACAGAGCTACCCCACCTCCCTTCCCCTCTTGTCTATATTTCCGAATTGTCAGATATCCCTGTATGTTTAATTCCCAGTCTTGGCCACCCTGCAACCACGTTTCAGTAATGGCCACCAAATCATACCCATTTGTAATGATTTGCGCCGTCAACTCATTTACTTTGTTTCGAATGCTGCATGCGTTTAGGTAAAGTGTTTTAATACTAGTTTTTAAAGCATGATTTTTAGTTTTGACCCCTCCTGCAGCCTCTTTATATTCATATATATTGTCCCTTCCTATCACCTTGTGGTTTACACTTACCCCAGTACTACTCTGCTCTGTTGCCTCCTGCCTTTTGCATTCTTTCTTGGGGTTCTGTTCATCTGAGCTCTCACCCACTAGCTCAGAGCCCTCTCCTGGGTTCCCATCCCTCTGCCGAGCTGGTTTAAAGCCCTCCCAACCGTACTATCAAAACCACCCGCGAGAACATTGGTCCCGCCTCTGTTGAGGTGTAACCTATCCGACTTGTACAGGTCCCACCTACCCCAGAAGCGGTCCCAATTGTTCAGGAAACTAAAGCCTTCCCTCCTACACCATCGGGAGAGTGGAGAGCACCAGTTCAAACTGTCACAGGACAGAGAGTGGAGAGCACCAGTTCCAACTTTCATGCACTCGCTTTTCCAATTGTGCCCTTTAGTTTAGTTTGCCTCTCCTCATGCTTCCTACCAACATGTATAACTTCGCACATTTCTGTGTTAAATTTCATCTGCCACTTGTCTGCCCATCCCACCAGTCTATCTATCTCTTCTTGAAGTCTATCACTATCCTCCTCACTGTTCACTATACTTCCAGGTTTTGAGTCATTTGCAAATTTTTAAATTGTGCCCTGTACACAGTTCTAAGTCATTAATTATATGACAAGAAAAGCAGTGGTCCCAGTACCGTCCCCTGGGGAACACCAGTGTATACCTTCCTCCAGTCCGAAAAACAACCGTTCACCACTACTCTCTGCTTCCTGTCACATAGGCAATTTCGTATCCATGCTGCCACTATCCCTTTTATTCAATGAGCTTCACCTTTGCTGGCAAGCCTATTATGTGGCACTTTATCAAACGCCTTTTGGAAATCCATGCACACCTCATCAACCCTCTCTGTTATCTCGTCAAAAAACTCGTTAGTTAAACACGAATTGCCTTCAACAAATCCATGCTGGCTTTTCTTAATTAATCCAAACTTGTCCAAGTAACTGTTAATTTTGTCCAGGATTATCGTTTCTAAAAGCTTCCCCAGTACTGAGGTTCAACTGACTGGCCTGTAGTTGCTGGGTTTATTCTTGTACCCGCCGGGCTTGAAAATCTCACTTTTGAAAATCAGTAATAACTTTCAAAAGGAACTTCTGTATAAAGCACCCAGTGAACGCCCAGGACACCGAACCTTGTGATTACCCTTTCTGAACATTCTGTATAACTGAACATGTTCATCCGGAGGACCAGTACAAGTTTGCCTTTACGTTTGAGATACGGCAGTATACATGGACCTGATTGCCACAAGAGTTCCATAACAGCCCCCCAATATTCCAGCAAATTATGGCGGATTGCTTGTGTTGTGTATCTGTAAAGCATGCACTCCCATGTTCTGCCACCAGGGAGCGCATCCCCTGAAATCCCAAGGGATCCCAGCATCCCTTGGGAGCACTGTATATAAGCCGGCCCCTAAGGCCTGTGCCTCACTCTGGAGTGTCTTATTAAAGACTGAGGTCACTGTTACTTTAACCTCCCTGTGTGCAGTCTCATCTGTGTTAGGAACACAACAACTGGCGACGAGTATACGAATCCAACGCAAAGATGCAGAAAACTGTGGGCATCCTGGAGAAGTTCTCTGAGCGTGAGGACTGGGAAGCCTATATCGAACAGCTAGAGCAGAACTTTGTAGCCAACGACCTGGACAGAGAAGGAAGGGCTGCAAACATGGAGAGCGGTCCTCCTCACGGTCTGCGGGGCACCGACCTTCAGCCTCATGAAGAATCTTCTGGCTCCGGTGAAACCCACAGATAAGTCGTATGAGGAGCTGTGTACACTGGTTTCGGGAGCATCTTAACCCGAGGGAGAGCACGCTGATGGCGAGGTATCGGTTCTACACGTACCAGCGATCTGAAGGTCAGGAAGTGGCGAGCTACGTCATCGAGCTAACGCGACTTGCAGGACAATGTGAGTTTGATGGCTACCTGGAGCGAATGCTCAGAGACTTTTTTGCACTGGGCATTGGCCATGAGACCATCCTACGAAAACTTTTGACTGTCGAGTCACCGACCCTCAGTAAGGTCATTGCGATAGCACAGGCGTTTATGTCCACCAGTGATAACACCAAACAAATCTCTCAGCACACAAGTGTTAGCAATGTTCATAAATGAACTGGAACTGTGTTTGCGAGCAGAAATGTACAGGGCAGAAACCATGAGTCTGCAACTGCCAGCAGGCCTCAGGTGACCCAGATGACTCAGAATCTGCAACAAAGGATGAATGCAAGGCAATTTACACCTTGTTGGCATTGTGGAGGCTTCCATTCAGCTTATTCATGCTGCTTCAAAGGGTATGTTTGCAAGAGCTGTGGAACAATGGGGCACCTCCAACAACCTGCTAACCACCACGTGGCAGAGAAAGATTGGTCCATGGTGGATCAAAGCAATTTCGAGCCTCAGAGAGAGGAGGCAGACGCTGAAGTACACTGGGTGCACACATTTTCAACGAAATGTCCACCTATAATGCTAAACGTAAAATTGAATGGCTTACCCGTAGCCATGGAACTGGACACTGGCGCTAGCCAATCCATCATGAGTAAAAAAATGTTTGCGAGACTGTGGTGCAACAAGACACTCAGACCAGCCCTGAGCCCCATCCACACGAAACTGAGAATGTACACCAAAGAGCTTATCACTGTCAAGGTCACCTAGGAGGGCATGGTGCACGAACTGCCTCTCTGGATTATCCCGGGCAATGGCCCCAGACTGCTTGGAAGGAGCTGGCTGGGCAAAATCCGCTGGAACCGGGACGACATCCGAGCGCTAACACATGTCGATGAGGCCTCATGTACCCAGCTTCTAAACAAATTTCCTTCCCTTTTTTAGCCAGGCATTGGAAACTTTTCCGGGCGAAGATGCGGATCCACTTGGTCCCAGAGGCACAACCCATTCACCACAAGGCGCGAGCGGTACCTCACATGATGAGGGAGAGAGTGGAAATCGAGCTGGACAGGCTGCAATGCGAGGGCATCATCTCCCCAGTGGAATTCAGCGAGTGGGCCAGTCCGATTGTTCCAGTACTCAAAAGTGATGGCACGGTCAGGATTTGCAGCGATTATAAAGTAACTATTAATCATTTCTCGTTACAGGACCAATACCCGCTACCGAAGGCAGATGACCTAATTGCGATGCTGGCAGGAGGCAAGACGTTCACCAAGCTCGACCTGACTTCGGCCTACATGACGCAGGAGCTGGAGGAGTCTTCGAAGGGCCTCACCTGATTCAACACACACAAGGGACTGTTCATCTACAACAGATGCCTGTTTGGAATTCGGTCGGCTGCAGCGATCTTCCAGAGAAACATGGAGAGCCTACTCAAGTCGGTACCACACACGGTGGTTTTTCAGGATGACATATTGGTCGCGGGTCGGGACACCGTCGAGCACCTACAAAACCTGGAGGAGGTCCTCCACCGACTGGATCACATAGGGCTGCAGCTGAAGAGGTCGAAATGCGTCTTCATGGCAACAGAAGTGGAGTTTTTGGGGAGAAAGATCGCGGCGGATGGCATTTAGCCCACAGACGCCAAGACAGAGGCTATCAGGAACGCGCCCAGGCCATAGAACGTCACGGAGCTGCGGTTGTTTCTGGGGCTCCTCAACTATTTTGGTAACTTCCTACCGGGGTTAAGCACCCTCTTAGAGCCCTATATGTGTTATTGCGTAAAGATGAGAACTGGGTATCGGAAAAAAAGTAATTGCTTTTGAGAAAGCCAGAAACATTTTATGATCCAACAAGCTGCTTGTATTGTATAACCCGTGTAAAAGATTTGTGCTCGCATGTGATGCGTCATCGTACGGAGTCGGGTGTGTATTACAAAAAGCTAACGTTGCGGGGAAGTTCCAACCTGTCGCCTATGCTTCCAGGAGCTTGTCTAAGGCCGAGAGGGCCAACAGCATGATTGAGAAAGAGCGTGTGTGTTCGGGGTAAAGAAAATGCATCAGTACCTGTTTGGCCTCAAATTTGAGCTGGAAACCGATCACAAGCCACTCATCTCCCTGTTTGCTGAAAACAAGGGGATAAATACTAATGCCTCGGCGCATATAAAGGTGGGCACTCGTGCTATCAACGTATAACTATACCATCCGCCACAGGCCAGGCACCGAGAACTGTGCGGATGCTCTCAGTCGGCTGCCATTGCCCACCACGGGGGTGGAAATGGCGCAGCCTGCAAACTTGTTGATGGTGGCGCAGCCCGCAGACTTGTTGATGGTCATGGAAGGGTTTGTAAATGATAAATCACCTGTCACCCACCAGATTAGGACTTGGACCAGCCAAGATCCTCTGCTGTCCCGAGTAAAAAACTGTGTACTGGATGGGAGCTGGGCCAGCATCCCCGTTGAAATGCAAGAGCTACTCAAGCCGTTCCAGCAGCGAAAGGACGAGCTGTCCATTCAGGCAGACTGCCTGTTGTGGGGTAACTGCGTAGTGCTACCCAAAAAAGGGCAGAGAGACGTTCATCTCGGATCTCCACAGCACACACCCGGGTATAGTAATGATGAAAGCGATAGCCAGATCCCACGTGTGGTGGCCCAGTATCGACTCTGACTTAAGAGTTCTGTGTTCGGCAATGCAGCGTGTGTGCTCTGTTGAGCAACGCTCCCAGAGAGGCACCACTAAGTTTGTGGTCCTGGCCCTCCAGACCATGGTTGAGGATCCATGTCGACTATGCGGGCCCGTTTCTCGGTAAAATGTTCCTGTTGGTGGTGGATGCTTTTTCAAAATGGATTGAATGTGAAATAATGTCGAGAAGCACCGCTACCGCCACCATTGAAAGCCATCCACGGCCTGCCTGACATACTGGTCAGTGACAACGGGCCATGTTTCACCGGTGCTGAATTTAAAGAATTCATGACCCGCAATGGGATCAAACGTGTCACCTCGGCCCCGTTTAAACCAGCCTCCAATGGGCAGGCAGAGCGGGCAGTACAAACAATCAAACAGAGCCTCAAACGAGTCACAGAAGGCTCACTCCAAACCCGCCTGTCCCGAGTACTGCTCAGCTACCGCATGAGACCCCACTTGCTCACAGGGGTGCCCACCAGCTGAGCTACTCATGAAAAGGACACTTAAAACCAGACTCTCGCTGGTTAACCCCAACCTGCATGATCGGGTAGAGAGCAGGCGGCAGCAACAAAATGTAAACGATGGTCGCGCCACTGTGTCACGGGAAATTGATCTGAATGACCCTGTGTAAGTGCTAAACTATGGACATGGTCCCAAGTGGATTGCGGGCACGGTGATAGCTAAAGAAGGGAGTAGGGTGTTTGTAGTCAAACTAGACAATAGACAAATTTGCAGAAAGCACCTGGACCAAATGAGTCTGCAGTTCATAGACTGCCCTGAACAACCCACAGCAGACACCACCTTTTTTGAGCTCACAACACACACCCAAAGGATCAACGACACCACGCCGCATCAGGAAATCGAACCCATCACGCCCAGCAACCCAGCAAGGCCAGGCTCACCCAGCAGCCCTGCAGGGTCAACAACATGCCAACCCAGCGAGGGCAAAGCCAACACACTAGAACAGATATTTGTACCGAGGTGGTCCACCAGGGAAAGAAAAGCTCCCGACCGCCTCACCTGGTAAATAGTTCTCACTTTGACTTTGGGGGGGGGGGGGGGAAGTGATGTTGTGTATCTGTAAAACATGCACTCCCATGTTCCGCCACCAGGGAGCACATCCCCTGAAGTCCCAAGGGATCCCAGCATCCCTTGGGAGCACTGTATATAAGCCGGCCCCTAAGGCCTGTGCCTCACTCTGGAGTGTTTTATTGAAGACTGAGGTCACTGTTACTTTAACCTCCCTATGTGCAGTCTCATCTATGTTCGGAACATAACAGCTTGTTTGTCTTCAGTACACCCCGTAGATTAGTGCAGTATGTGGACGACCTGTTACTGTTCACAGAGTCACAGGAGGAGCACCAAGAGCTGATTAAAGAGCTCCTGGAAATATTGGCTCAAGCAGGTTTTAAAGTAAACCCAATGAAGGCACAGATAGGGTGTGAGGACGTCAATGTTCTGGGACTAATGCTTAGACCTGGAGAACGGGGGATAAATGAGGCAAACCACAAAACTGTCCAAGAGTTACCACGTCCCGGATCGGTCACAGCTATTCGATCATTCTTGGGATTGACCGGGCACTGTAGAAAGTTTATTGAAGGGTATGCGGCTACAGTGTACCTTTGCTAAGGTTGCTAAGGAAAGGGGTGGAATGGGAATGGAACGAACGGTGCAAGGAAGCCTTTGTCCAGCTAAAATGAGACCTGTAGCTGGCACCGGCATTGGGGGCCAGTGAAAGGATTCTCACTGGAGGCAGTGCAACTGAAGCTAGTTTAAGTGCGGTACTGTCGCAGGAGATTAATGGGAAACTTCGGCCAGTAACATAAGCTTCTAGAGTTCTGTCAGAGGTAGAAAAGGGGTATTCAATTTGCGCACGGCACCTACTTGCTACCTTCTGGGCCCCGTATCGCTGCTCACTTATCACACACCCACTCGATTGCTACTAGACGGTAGAATCAAGGAAGGCATGGTATCCAGTACTCGGATAGAGACTTGGACGCTGTTTCTGGGAAGGATGGAACTATGGGTAAGATCTGTGTCAGAACCCACACTGGCCGCAAGTCTCCATTACCTGGGAGAACCACACACTTGTACAGTGGAAGGGGTATGGGAGACTGAGGGTGGGTTCAACTCAGGTATCCATCCCGAGGGAAGGGACATTTATGTAGACGGGTTTGGCTTTATGGAGAAGAAGGGAGCGAAAAACTGAATGCGGGATATATCACCCACAAAGAAAGGTAGAACTGGCGATTAAATTGCCAGATGCTCTAAGCGCTCAGCAGATGGAGCTGTCAGCAGTGCCTTACGTAGTCACACATCGGATGGAGTTTCCCCCTCCTTACACGATTTGCTCGGACTCGATGTTCACCTGTAATTCCTGTACAGAATATCCGATAATCTGGGCCAGGCGAGGGTTCACATCGGCTGATGGCAAACCGTTGGTGCCCGCTCCCATTTTAGCTACTATAATGGGAACCGTAGGATCGGGAAAAGTACAATTTTACATTGACAAAGTCCATTCCAAAGCTGAACCCAGGTGCAAAGGGAATAAGAGAGACAACGAGCTGCCTGGGACCGGGGCGGAGAAGGGGATTCCGTGGGATCCATTCCAGCCGGGGTCAGTAGCTTCAATGACCCCTGAAACCAACAGAGTCCCTCTCCCACCAGATTTGAAAACAGTTCAGAAGGAGGATGTGCTGTTAAGGGCAATCATGCAAGCCAAGTGGGAAGGAAAACCAATCAAGGGACCATATGCAGCTAATGATATTGAGATCAAAGCGGAAATGCTGTTCAAGGGAGTTTTGTGGATAGTACCGGAAAGGTATCGGGAGGAGTTTATGCAATTGGTGCACGGGGAACCTGAGGGCTGGTCATCCAGGTAGTGTGGAGGTTCCATTTCAGGGAAGATTATTATAAAAACTGTCTGATCTGTGCAGCTAATAATCCGGATCCCCATTGGAAGAAAATGCCTTTTGGCCAGACTCGCCGATCCAAAAGACCTTGGTAATGTATCCAGATAGACTTTATTGGACCATTGCCCACCTCCGGGAAAGGTAATAAGTTTTGCCTGGTCCTGGGGGAAAATTTCACTAAATGGGTGAGGTGTTCCCCTGCAAGTCCATAACCACGTTAGGGACCACTGTGATTCCAGTAAGGGAAGTGTTCTCCAGGTGGGGGCTCCCCAAAGTGGTAGAGTTAGATCAGGGAAGACATTTTACAGGACAGGTGATGCAAACTACTCTGAAGCTGTTAGGGATTGAGGGGAAATGGCATGTGGCCCATAATCCCCAGTCGTCCGCAATTGTAGAGAGAATGAGCCGGATTCTCATGCCCTTCGGAAGAGCAGCCCAAGAGGTGGGATGAAGTGCTTCCTCTGATCCTCATGGGGATATGGAGTAACAAATCCAAAGAGACTATTGGTAACGGGGTGACCCATACAGGCGCCTACCCATTTACTGGTCCCTACTCTTACTTACAAGCAGTTGAAAGAGGTAAGCAGAGACATATTTGTGAAGGAGTTGTAGGAGCTCTTAAAGGAACACATCGGGAAAGCATATCAGCGCAACCGGTTGTATTTAGCCCCAAGTAAACCACAGGAATGCATATAGGAGACCAGGTGATGGTACGTAACTAGGCGAGGTTGGGGGTGTTTGAACCCCTCTATAAAGGACCGTATAGTATAGTGGGCAAGGCTGGCCCTATGGTATATGTAGTACAGCTCCCGAAGCGGGTAAAATGGTTCCACAATAATCAGATGAAGCTGAACCGACCAGAAGGAAGGTTAGAAAGGCAACAGCCACCATTATGAGTATGATTGGCCGAGTTCCACCCATAGTTTGGGACTGTGAGGAACTGGGGATCAGGCAGTAGATCACCCGGTCCTGGATAATCAGGAACTTGACAGGGAGGTGGCAGAAAGGGACAAGACTCTGCGTCCAAAGGAAAGGTCCCTGAATCTGTCTCTAGCAGGAACGCGAAGAAGCGAGAGGAAACGAAAACCTCTATACCTTGACCGTTATAATTTAAATACGTAATATATGTTCAGCCTGTGGGAGGTGAAATCAGTCACTGAGTAAGTTTTATTTTTGTTTAATCTCAGATGATCACCCAATGGAACGGAAGGTGTTTTGGGGAATCTTGTGCATGGCAGGGACAGCACTGACATGGCGAGATCTAAAGCAAAGAATGTTGCGAGCCACATTATACTCCATCTGCCAAATTTTTGTCCAATCACTTAGCTTTTATCATATTATCGGGCACGCGGATGATGTGGCCCGTCCTTCGGAGCTGATCGAGCATGGTCAGTGCTTCGATGCTGGGGATGTTGGCCTGAGCGAGAACATTAACATTGGTGCGCCTATCCTGCCAATGGATATGCAGGATCCTATGTAGGCAGCATTGGTGGTACTTCTCCAGTGCTTTGAGTTGCCTGCTGTAGATAGACCATGTTTCTGAAGCATATAGGAGGACGGGCATCACCAATGCTCTGTAGACCATGAGCTTGGTGCCGGGTTTGAGACTCTGGTCTTCAAACACTCTCTTCCTCAGGCAAGCGAAGGCTGCACTAGCACACTGAAGGCTGTGTTGGACTTCATCATTGACGTCTGCCCTTGTTGACAGTAGGCTCTCGAGGTATGGAAAATGGTCCACGTTGTCCAAGGCCTCGTCATGGATCTTGATAATCAGGGGGCAGTACTGTGTGGTAGGGCAGGTTGGTAGAGAACCATTGTCATAGGGACGTTTAATGTAAGACCCATACTCTCGTACACCTCAGTGAAGGTGTTCATGAGGGTTTGGAGCTCGACCTCCAAGTGTGGGCAAACGCAAGCGTCATCTGCACACTGTAATTCAATGACAGAGGATGGGACGACCTTGGATCTGGACTGGAGGCGACGGAGGTTGAACAATTTCCCGTTTGTTCTGTAGATTAGCTCCACTTCATTGGGGAACTTATTGAGAGTAAGATGGAGCATGCAGCAAGATTGAGAAGAGCGTTGGTGCGATGACACAGCCTTGCTTGACCCCGGCCCGCAAGTGTATTGGATCTGTGGTCGATCCGTTGGTCAGAATCATGGCTTGCATGTCATCGTGGAGCAGATGGAGGATGGTGACAAACTTTTGAGGGCAGTTGAATCTGAGGAGGACACTCCATAATCCCTCATGGTTGACAGTGTCGAAGGCCTTTGTGAGATCAAAGAAGGAATGTACAGAGGTTGATACTGCTCCCTGCATTTTTCATGAATTTGACGCACGGTGAAAATCATGTCCATTTCCACATTGCGACTCTGGGAGGAGCTCTACAGCCACTGGGAGAAGGCGATTGAGGAGGATTCTTGCGATGACTTTCCCTACGGCAGACAGCGGGGAAACTACTCTGTAATTATTGCAATTGGACTTGTCACCTTTCTTGAAGATGTTCACGATTACAGCATCTCTGAGTTCTACCGGCATGCTCTCCTCCTTCCAAATAAGAGAAATTAGTTCATGGATTCACGCCGATAATACTTCTCCGCCATGCTTTAGTGCTTCGGTGGGGGTTACATCTGCTCCAGAGGCCTTGTTCTTCAGTTGTCAGATGGCCTTTTCAACCTCATGCCAGCTGGGGTTGTTTTGAGGTGGTGGCGGGTAGCATGCTGCGGGATGGAGTTGAGGACACTCACATCGAAGACAGAGTCTCGGTTAAGCAGACCTTTGAAGTGCTCCTTTCAGCCTCTCCATTCTTCGCCCTCAGTGGGGTAGGACCTTGGGTGGTTGAGACGTAGGTGGTCTTGACTGCACTAATGAATCCATGCACATCATCCAGCTAGTTGCTGGATTTCCTGCGCTTTTTCCACCCACCATCTGTTCTTTAGGTCGTGGGTTTTATGTTGGATCTCAGCCTTTAGATGTCTATTGAGCTGCTTTCTTGCTCTTGAGTTGTGTTGCTGTTTCCAGTTCAAGAATGACTTGTGCTTGCAGCTTATTAGCTCCTGAATCTCCTGGTCATTCTCGTCGAACCAGTTTTGGTGTTTCCTGGTGGAATGACCAAGCATCTCTTCACATCTGCTAATTATGGAGGCATTGAGGGCAGGCCAGGGACTGTGGACACTCTGCATCTCCGGTTCACTGGAAGTCGTCAGGTTGGTTGTGAGGCGCTGGCTGAATCGGACTATCTTAGCAGGGTCTCTGAGTGCTCCAGTGTTGAGTTTCCTGCGGCAGTGTTCTGTTGCCGCTGCTGTTTTGGGGTTACAATGATAGAGCAGAGTAGGCGGTGGTCAGTCCAACAGTCATCAGCTCCTGTCATGGCACGAGTGATGCAGATGTCCTTGCGGTCCCTCGCTCGGATGATGACATAGTCTAGCAGATGCCAGTGCTTGGAGCGAGGGTGTTGCCATGAGGCCTTGTAATTTTCTCTGACGAAACAAGGTGTTGGTTATGACAAGACCATGTTCTAATCATTTTGTCAGGAGGAGGGTACTATTGGAGTTGGTTTTCCCTACCCCCTCTCTGCCGATCACACCTCCCCAGAGGTCTGTGCCCTTTCCAACTTTGGCATTAAAGTCGCCAAGGAGGTCGCCCATTGGTACTTGGGACAGGGATTGTTCAAGACTGGAGTCTCATCTGTAGCTTCCAGCGTTGGGGCGTACGCACTGATGACTGTAGCATACTAGTTTCCAGGCTAGGGTGAGCAAAAGGGTCATGAGGCGTTCGTCTATCCTGCAAGGGGAGTCTGTGAGATGCCCAACTAGCTGATTTTGTATGGTGAAGCCTACAGCATGGAGACGACATTCTTCTTTTGGTTTACCTTTCCAGAAGAAGGTGTAACCAAAACCTTGTTCTTTGAGACGGCCTTCCCCTGCTCGCTGAACCTCGCTTCGGACAGCGATGTTTATGTCAAGTCGTCTGAGTTCCCAGGCAACGATAACAGTAAGGCATTCCGGTCTGTCACTGTTGAGATTGTCTATGAGGGTCCTAATATTCCAGGTTCCGAACTTCATTTTAAGTTACAGAGTTAGGATTGCCGGAGTGGTGTAGCTTCAAGACAAGGGTGTTCTATACAAGGTTGTTGAAACAAGTGTTGGTAGACACACAGCCAGGAGGGTTCGTTAATCACGGAAGTGAACACCAGGATAGTATTTACATTAAAAAAACGTTGACACGGGTGGTTTTAACAGTAGACGAAAAAGGGAGTTAATCAATGATGTGGCCACAGTGTTTAATACTGGGACATCATTGGTGAATAGTCTGGTTTTGGCTACCCTGGAGGGAAGAATTGGGAACTTAAAAACTAAACTCAAGGAGATACTCGAGGGCGCTAATGACAACCAGTTAGGGGAAGATAAAATTAGGACCGTCCATTTGCAGAATATTGTGGAAGATCTGGGAAGGCACGCTAAGACAATTAACGAATTGGTCAAAAAAGATAGGGCCACTTTTGATGAAGCCGCCAGAAATGATGTTTGCATAATGTATGGACCCTGGTTGGTAGAAACAGGCCTGAGAGAATCTCGAACATATCCAAGAAGGTAAAATTCCTCCGTGGGTAACTAACAAACACCTCGAAGCATTAATGGAATACCGTACAGTGCTTCAGCTCCCAGGTCTAATTCAGATATATCATGTCCAAGCCGATTGCAGCACAAGTAATCTGACAATACTGGGATTGGTGTTATATTTGCCAGTAATTCCCCACGGGACCGTGCCACTCCCGGTGTATCGGATAGAAAATATAGGCGTGTTGCGAGGTGAAAATGATGTACAATATCATGGAATCTCTCCATATGCAGTAAACTTGGGAGATTATATGGTGGGGTCAAGGTTAGAAGGATGCAATACACACGGGGACACCGTGATGTGTCCCTATGCTGTTAAGGAACACTCTCAGCTGATGTGAGGGTTCAATAATTCAGGAACCGAGGTGAATTCCACCATGGAAGCTTTGAACGCTCAGCTGCAGTCCATGCAAAGCGCATATGTGGAAAAAGGGGTAACAACCAGGCACACAACTTACACTCACAGTACTTGACAATGCCCAATTACACACGGCACATTCTGTTTAAGCCCTACTAGACCGGTGAGGATAGGGGCGTGAGAACTGATAAAGGTTCATTAGGTTGATTCCGGAGATGAGGGGGTTGACTTACAAAGATAGGTTGAGTATGGATCTTGGTTGTTAGAGCAGGCCTGAGAGAATCTCGAACATATCCAAGAAGGTAAAATTCCTCCGTGGGTAACTAACAAACACCTCGAAGCATTAATGGAATCATCATCATCACAGGCAGTCCCTCGAAATCGAGGAAGACTTGCTTCCACTCTAAAAGTGAGCTTTTAGGTGACTGAACAGTCCAATACAGGAATTACAGTCTCTGTCACAGGTGGGACAGACAGTTGTTGAAGGAAAGGGTGGGTGGGGAGTCTGGTTTGCCGCACGCTCCTTCCGTAGTCTGTGTTTGTTTTCTGCATGTTAACGGCGACGAGACTCGAGATGCTCAGTGCCCTCCCAGATGCTCTTCCTCCATTTAGGGCGGTCTTTGGCCAGGGACTCCCAGGTGTCGGTGGGGATGTTGCATTTTATCAAGGAAGCTTTGAGAGTGTCCTTGAAACATTTCCTCTGCCCACCTGGGGCTCACTTGCCATGTAGGAGATCCGAGTAGAGCGCTTGCAATGGGAATCTTGTGTCAGGAATGCGAACAATATGGCCTGCCCAACAGAGCTGGTCGAGTGTGGTCAGTGCTTCGATGCTGGGGATATTAGCCTGGTCGAGGACGCTAACGTTGGTGCGTCTGTCCTCCCAAGGGATTTGCAGGATCTTCCGGAGACATCGTCGGTGGTATTTCTCCAGCGATTTGAGGTGTCTACTGTATATGGTCCACATCTCTCAGCCATACAGGAGGGCAGGTATCACTGCAGCCCTGTAGACCATGAACTTTGTGCCAGATTTGAGGGCTTGATTTTTGAAAACTCTGTTCCTCAGGCGGCCGAACGCTGCGCTGGCGTACTGGAGGCGGTGTTGAACCTCGTCGCTGATAATAGGAACCCGAGGTCTAGAAAGTGGTCCACGTTTTCCAGGGCTGTGCCGTGGATCTTGATGACTGGGGGTCAGTGTGGCGGGGTCAGGTTGGTGGAGGACCTTTGTCTTACAGATGTGTAGTGTAAGGTCCATGCTTTCGTACGCCTCAGTAAAGATGTTGACCAAGACTTGAAGTTCAGCCTCTGAATGTGCGCAGACGCAAGCGTCATCCACATACTGTAGCTCGACAACAGAAGATGGGATGGTCTTGGATCTGGCCTGGAGATGATGAAGGTTGAACAGGTTCCCACTGGTTCTGTAGTTTAGTTCCACTCCAGCGGGGAGCTTGTTGAGTGTGAGGTGGAGCATTGCAGCGAGGAAGATCGAGAAGAGGGTTGGCACGATGATGCAGCGCTGGTTGACCCCGGTCCGGATGTGGATTGGGTCTATGATGGATCCGTTGGTCAGGATCACTGCTTGCATGTCATCGTGGAGCAAGCAAAGGATGGCGACAAACTTTTGGGGGCAGCCAAAATGGAGGAGAACGCTCCAAGTTCCTCATGGTAAACAGTGTGAAAGGCCTATGTAAGATCAAAGAAGGCCATGTACAAGGGTTGGTGTTGTTCCCAGCATTTCTTTTGCCATTGTCGCGCCGTAAAGATCATGTCCGTTGTGCCCTGTCAAGGACGAAATCCGCACTGTGACTTGGGGGAGCTCCTCAGCCACAGTCAGAAGACGGTTGAGGAGGATTCTAGCGATGACCTTCCCAGTGGCTGATAACAGGGAGATTCCTCTGCAGTTGCCTTTTTTAAAGATGTTCACGTGTACTGCATCTCTGAGATCTCTCAGCATGTTCTCCTCGTTCCAGATGAGAGAGATGAGGTCATGCATTCGTGCCAATACAGCCTCTCCTCCATACTTTAGTGCCTCAGCAGAGATTCCATCCGCTCCTGTTGCCTTGTTGTTCTTGAGCTGACAGATGGCCTTTTCTACCTCGTGCAGGACTGGGGTTTTGCTGAGATGGTGGCGGGTAGCATGCTGCGGGATGGA
Source organism: Pristiophorus japonicus (assembly GCF_044704955.1). Taxonomy (NCBI): domain Eukaryota; kingdom Metazoa; phylum Chordata; class Chondrichthyes; family Pristiophoridae; genus Pristiophorus; species Pristiophorus japonicus. Next base: position 164,972,941 of record NC_091987.1, read on the forward strand.
GTCGAGGACACTCGAATCAAAGGCAGAGACTTGGTTAAAGAGATTTTCGAAGTGCTCCTTCCAGCGGGTCCTGACTGCCTTGGTGTCCTTGATGAGTGTCACTCCGTTCTTGGCCAGCAGTGGGATAGGGTCTTGGGTGCTTGGGCCGTAGGTGGACTTGACTGCGGTGAAGAATCCTCGCACGTCATGGCTGTCGGCTAACTGTTGAATCTCCTGTGCTTTCTCCACCCATCTATTCTTTAGGTCACGGGTTTTTTGTTGAATCTCGGCCTTAAGCCGCCTGTAAAGCTGCTTTGCTGCTCCTTAGTTGGGTTGTTGTTTTAGATTCAGAAATGCCCTGCGTTTGTGATTTATTAGCTCTTGGATCTCCTGGTCATTCTCATTAAACCAGTCCTGGTGTTTCCTGGTTGAGTAACCGAATGTCTCTTTGCAGGCACTGGTTATGGAGGCCTGGAGGGCAGACCAAGCGCTGTGGGCATTCTGCCTCTCGGAGTCATCAAGGGTCGCCAGGTTAACAGTGAGGTGCTGGTTGATTAGGGCTCTCTTAGCTGGGTCTTTGAGTACCCCGCCGTTGATTTTTTTGCAGCACTGCTTCTGCTGTCGTCGCCGCTTTGGGGCTATGTTGATGTTGATGATGGAACAGATTCGGCGGTGGTGCGTCCAGCAGTCGTCAACTCCTGTCATGGCGCAGGTGATGCTCACATCTTTGCAATCCCTGGCTCGAACGCTGACATAGTTGAGCAGATACCAGTGTTTGGAGCGAGGGTGTTGCCACGATGCCTTGTACTTGTCCCTCTGGCGGAACAAGGTGTTGGTGATGACAAGGTCGTTCTAGGCATTTTGTCAGGAGCAAGGTACCACTGGAGTTGGTTTTCCTACCCCCTCTCTGCCAATCACGCTTCCCCAGAGGGCTGTGTCCTTGCTGACTCTGGCGTTGAAGTCGCCGAGGAGGATCAGATTTTCGTCCGTAGAGACGTGGGACAGGGATTGTTCGAGGCTGGAGTAAAATCCCTCTTTGGCCTCATCTGTTGCGTTGAGTGTTGGGGCGTACGTGCTGATGACTGGCGCACTGGTTCCGGGATAGGGTGAGCCGCAGAGTCATGCGACGATCGCTAATCCCGCAAGTGGAGTCTCTGAGGCGGTCGGCCATCTCATTCTTGATTGCAAAACTGACCCCATGGAGGTGGCGTTCTTCCTCTGGTTTGCCTTTCCAGAAGAAGGTATAACCTCCACCTCGTTCTTTGAGCTGGCCTTACCCTGTCCGCCGGGTCTCACTTAGGGCGGCGATGTCGACATCGAAGTGTCTAAGTTCCCGGGCAATGACGGCAATGCGGCGTTGCACACCGGCTACCACACGGGCTTAGCAGAGCAAGATCTTGGCCTAGTGGAAAGCGGGTCCAAGATGACTGGACACCAGGCTCTGCTGTATGGATGTAGTTGCTTATGGCGGGATGCGAGCTGTATCTTGGCGCTGAGCAGCGCCCTTCGGTGAAGTGGTGAGAAAACCGAGGCCAGGCTGAGGGCAGGCATTGGGAAGGTCAGAGATCCACATTGTGAGTGGAGGAGAGGTCAAATAGATCAAAGTTACCACAGCCATTGTGCACACCACGTGCTCAACAGGGACACCGCTACTGAGTGGGGCCAGAGGCCAGGACGTCGCCAGAGGGTTGCAGGCCCAAGCATGGTCGGAGGGTTGCAAGCCCAAGCATGGTCGGAGGGTTGCACGCCCAAGCGTGGTTGGAGGGTTGCAGGCCCAAGCGTGGTTGGAGGGTTGCAGGCCCAAGCGTGGTTGGAGGGTTGCAGGCCCAAGCGTGGTTGGAGGGTTGCAGCCCAAGCGTGGTTGGAGGGTTGCAGCCCAAGTGGTTGGAGGGTTGCAGCCCAAGCGTGGTTGGAGGGTTGCAGCCCAAGCGTGGTTGGAGGGTTGCAGCCCAAGCGTGGTTGGAGGGTTGCAGGCCGAAGCGTGGTTGGAGGGTTGCAGCCCAAGCGTGGTTGGAGGGTTGCAGCCCAAGCGTGGTTGGAGGGTTGCAGCCCAAGCGTGGTTGGAGGGTTGCAGGCCCAAGCGTCGTCGGAGGATTGCAGCCCAAGCATGGTCGGAGGGTTGCAGGCCCAAGAGTGGTCGGAGGGTTGCAGGCCCAAGTGTCGTTGGAGCTGGGCAAAGGCTCACCGCAGTTGGGATCGCCGGAGCAGCTGAGTCGGCCAGTGTGGAGCCAGAGTCCAGGTGGAGGGCCCTTGGTAGTAGAGAGGTCGACCTGGAGGGTGAGTCGTGATTGGGGGGTGGGCAGTGGGCCCTTGCAGTATGGGTTTTAGGGGTAGGAAGGTAGTTTGGGGGTAGGGGGGCGAGGTTAGAGCCAGAAGGGCCATAGATAGTGGGAGGGGAAGGTTGAGGGAGAGAGAGTTGAAGGATGGCAGCAGATGACCAGAGGGAAGGAGTGCTCGGGGAGAGCTCCCTAGGGAGCTGCTATCCCATCCGCCATCTTGGACAGAATACCGTAATAACGTCAGTGCAGCTCCGAGGTCTAATTCAGATATATCGTGTCCAAGCCGATTGTGGCACAAGTAGTCCGACAATACTGGGATTGGTGTTATATTTGCCAGTAATTCCCCATGGGATCGTGCCGCTCCCGGTGTATCGGATAGAAAATGTTGCGAGGTGAAAATGAAGTAAAGTATCATGGAATCTCTCCATCTGCAGTAAACTTGGGAGATTATATGGTGGGGACAAGGATAGAAGGACGCAATACACACGGGGACACCGTGATGTGTCCCTATGCTGTTGAGGAACATTCTCAGCTGACGTGAGGGTTCAATAATTCGGGAACCGAGGTGAATTGCACCATGGAAGTTTTGAACGCTCAGCTGCAGTCCATGCAAAGCGCCCATGTGGAAAAGGGGAATACTGAGTAACAACCAGGCACACAACCTACACTCATAGCACTTGGCAATACCCAATTACACACAGCACATTCTGTTTAAGCCTACTAGTCCAGTGAGGATAGGGGCGCAAGAACTGATAAAGCTTCACTGCGTTGATTCCGGAGATGAGGGGGTTGACTTATGAGGATAGGTTGAGTAGGTTGGGCCTATACTCATTGGAGTTCAGAAGAATGAGATGTGATCTTATTGAAACGTGTAAAATAATGAGGGGGCTCGACAAGGTGGATGCAAAGAGGATATTTCCACTCATAGGGGAAACTTAAACTAGGGGACACAGTTTTAGAATTAGAGGCCGCCCATTTAAAACTGAGATGAGGAGAAATTTCTTCTCTCAGAGGGTTGTAAATCTATGGAATTATCTGCCCCAGAGAGCTGTGGAAGATGCGTCATTGAATATATTTAAGGTGGAGATAGACAGATTTTTGAGTGATAAGGGAGTAAAGGGTTATGGGGAGCGGGCAGGGAAGTGGAGCTTATTCCATGATCAGATCAGGCACGTTCTTATTGAATGATGAACAGGCTCAAGGGGGCAAATGGCCTACTACTGCTCTTATTTCTTATGTTTATCAATACAGTGCATAGGGAATTGAAGGAAAAGGTGATTTAAAAGGGAATTTAAGAGGTATATGGAGAGGTTCAAGTCATGTATTCAACTATCATTGTAACCCAAGTATAAGCCAACCTAAGTTGTACACCTTGAGAACATTGATCACAAGGGGCGAACTTGTGGGAGACACTCCGAACCTGGTATAAAAGGGGAAGCTCCACCCACCTTCATCACTTGAGGTCTTGGTAATAAAGGTAACTGGTCACAGAGTGACCTTCTCTCAAGTACGGGCCTCGTGTGCACTTATACTGTATAGCAAGGACACATCATTGGCGACGAGAAACTGGGATTTAAACCACGCGAGCATGGCCACTAGCAGCACAGAAGAGAGGTACTGTGTTGGTCACGATTGGAACGACTTTATTGAGGAACTACAGCAAAGTTTTGTCCCTAAGGAATGGTTGGGACAGGATTCGGCCGACAAACGCTGGGCTCATCTCCTGACGGTTTGTGGATCCAGAACGTACTCCCTGATGAAGGACCTTCTAGTGCCAGAGAAGCCTGCGGACAAGACGTTCGAAGAGCTCAGTAAGTTGATCGGGGACATCTTAAACCGGCGAGCAGCATGCACATGGCAAGACACTGGTTTTACACGCACCGACGGCGAGAAGGGCAAAGCGTTCCAGACTTCGTGGCAGATCTCCGGCGACTGGTGAGCCTATGTAAGTTCCCAGATGCATGCAGAGCGGAGATGCTGCGAGACTTTTTTATTGAGGGCATCGGGCACGCTGGGGTTTTCAGGAAACTGATTGAGACCAAAGACTTGACCTTGGAAGCGGCGGCTCTGGTAGCCCAGACATTTATCTCAGGGGAGGAAGAGACCAAAATGATGTATGACAAGAATCTTGGGTCAAATGCGGCAAACGACCAGTGAGTCAACATTATTAACGCGGCACACAGTTCTCCAGGCAAGGGCAATCGGACATGCCCCAGCATGTAGTCGAACCCAAAGGGGGAATTGAACAGAGACAATGGCGAGCTGAATGGCGATTCATGCCATCGCAATGGACAATGCTGCCAGTAATGGGGCCATCAACACCTGTTAATGGTGCGCTTAAGGAAGTTACAGAGACAGTCAGAGACGATTGACTGGTAATGGACCTTTTGTTTCCAACAACAGGGCCTCCAGCTCATGCTGGAGGTGTGGAGGCAAACACCCAGCCAATGCTTGCAGGTATCAGCAATATACCTGCAGAAACTGCAACGTCAGTGGTCATTTGGCGCATATGTGCAGGAAGCCTGCAGCCAGGTTGACGTACGAGGAGGATGGGCCCGATGTAAGCCCTTTGAGGCCAAATGAATACTGGGGGAAATCGCTGGAAGCTGAAGTTCAGCGAGTTCATGTGGAGCACATATACAGTTCATATACCAGGACGTCACCGATAATGATCAAAGTGCTCTTCAATGGCATCCCAGTATTAATGGAGCTAGACACCAGGGCCAGCCAGTCCCTGATGAGTATCAAACAGTTCGAAAGTTTGTGGGTGTCCAAGGCCAGGAGGCCAAAATTACTGCCGACTGACGCACAGCTACGGACATATACAAAGGAGATCATTCCGGTGCTAGGCAGCGCCACGGTAGTCGTGACTCACAAAGATTCGGAGAACAGGTTGCCATCCTGGATTGTCCCGGGGGACAGTCCCACACTACTGGGGAGGAGTTGGCTTGCTGTCATGAACTGGAAATGGGGCGATGTCAATGCAATTTCTTCTGTGGAGCGAGTGTCATGCTCACAGGTCCTGGACAAATTTGACTCATTATTTAAACCCGGCATCGGCACTTTCATGGGGGCCAAGGTAGTGATTCACATAAACCCGGACGCCAGACCAGTACACCACAAGGCCAGAGCGGTGCCGTACGTGATGCTGGAAAAGATAGAATGAAAATCGGACTGCCTGCTGAGGGAAGGCATCACCTCGCCAGTCGAATTCAGTGACTGGGCGAGCCCGATCGTGCCGGTGCTCAAGGCAGATGGGTCGGTCAGGATATGTGGCGATTACAAGGCCACCATCAATCGGGTGTCACTCCAAGACCAGTACCCGCTACAGAGAGCGGAGGACCACTTTGCGACGCTTTCCGGTGGCAAACTTTTTTCAAAATTGGACCTGACCTCAGCTTACATGACCCAGGAGCTAGCGAGTGAGTCGAAGAAGCTGACCACCGTCACGACACCCAAGGGGTCGTTTGAGTATAACAGGTGTCTCCCACAAGTTCACCTCCTTGTGGTCAATGTTCTCATGGTGTACAACTTAGGTCAGCTTATACATGGGTTACAATGATAGTTGAATACATGACAACCTTCACAACCTGGAGGAGGTGCTACGCAGACCGGACTGGGTAGGGCTGCGACTGAAAAAGGCGAAGTGCGTCTTCTTAGCTCCAGAGGTAGAATTCCTGGGAAGGAGGGTAGCAGCAGATGGGATCAGACCTACTGCGTCCAAAACGGAAGCGATCCAGAGAGCACCCAGACCCCATAACACGATGGAGCTGCGTTGTTCCTGGGGCTCCTGAAATATTTTAGTAACTTTCTTCCCAAATTGAGCACGCTGTTAGAGCCGCTACACGTGCTCCTACGCAAAGGTCGTGATTGGGTGTGAGGGGACAGCCAGGAAAGGGCTTTTGATGGAGCATAATAAATTGCATGCTCTAACAAACTGTTAATGTTATATGACTCGTGTAAGAAACTAGTTTTAACGTGCGATGTGTCATCCTATGGGGTCGGGTGTGTGTTGCAGCATGTGAATGCCAATGGTCAGTTACAGCCGGTAGCTTATGCCTCCAGAAGTCTGTCCCAGGCAGAAAGGGGCTACGGGATGGTAGAAAAGGAAGCGCTAGCATGTGTATATGCAGTAAAAAAAATGCACCAGTACCTGTTTGGCAGGAAATTTGAGCTGGAGACAGATCACAAACCCCTAACGTTCCTTTTGGCTGACAACAAGGCCTTAAATGCGAATGCATCCGCCCACATACAGAGGTGGGCACTCATGTTAGCCACCTATGACTACACAATTCGGCACAGACCGGGCACTGAAAACTGCACCGATGCACTCAGCAGGCTCCCACTAGCCACCACTGAGGCAACTGAGAATGATGCTGAGATGGTCATGGCTGTTGAAGCTTTCGAAAGCGAAGGCTCACCAGTGACAGCCCGTCAGATTAAAGTCTGGACTAACAAAGACCCGCTACTGTCTTTAGTTAAGAAATGTGTCCTGAATGGGGACTGGGCAGCCACGTATGGGGCATGCCCTGAGGAATTTAAACCGTTTCATAGGCGCAAGGATGAACTCTCGATTCAGGCCAATTGCCTACCGTGGGGAAACCGAGTAGTCATGCCCCAGATGGGCAGAGAGGTGTTTATCATAGAACTTCACAATGAGCACCCGGGCATTGTCATGATGAAGGCAATTGCCAGGTCACACGTTTGGTGGCCAGGGATAGATGCAGACCTGGAACTTTGTGTTCGCAGGTGCAACACATGTGCTCAGCTGGGCAACGCACTCAGGGAACCCCCTCTTAGCCCCTGGTCCTGGCCCGCCAAGCCATGGTCACGCATCCATGTGGACTACGCAGGTCCTTTCATGGGAAAAATGTTTTTGGTTGTCGTAGATGTCTACTCCAAATGGATTGAGTGTGCCATTTTAAATTCAAGCACATCCTCTGCCACAGTAGAAAGTCTATGGGCAATGTTCGCCGCCCATGGTCGACCGGATGTCTTGGTCAGCGACAATGGCCCGTGCTTCACAAGCACTGAATTCCAGGACTTCATGGCAGGCAATGGAACCAACCATGTCAGAACGGCACCGTTCAAGCCAGCCTCAAACGGCCAGGTGGAACGAGCAGTGCAAATAATCAAACAGGGGATGCCCAGAATCCAAGAGAGTTCCCTACAAAGCCGCTTATCATGCCTCCTGTTGGCCAATAGATCCCGACCACACTCGCTCACGGGCTCCACCCGCAGAGCTGCTAATGAAAAGGACACTCAAAACCAGGTTATCCCATATACACCCTATTATGAAAGAAATTGTTGGGAGCAGGTGTCAGTGATAATGTGACCAACATGACAGGAATGCGAGGGCGCGATGTATTGATGTCAATGACCTGTTTTTGTCCTTAATGACGCTGCAGGGCCCAAATGGCTTGCAGGTACTGTGATTGCCAAAGAGGGGAATAGGGTTTTGGTAGTTAAACTTACCAATGGACAAATCTGCCGCAAACACGTTGATCAAACTAAAAGGAGGTTCAGCAACCCCATAGAAGAAGCAGAGGAGGAACACGATGTAGAGTTTACTCCACCACAGGTGACCGAACACCGGAACCAAGTGGAGGAGAGCCCAGTCACTGTGGGCAGTCTGGACAGGCCTGAGGCACCGCAAACAGCAGACACTCAGGCCAGCGCCCAACAACCGGAGCCCCAACTCAGGCGCTCTACAAGGGAGTGTGAACCACCAGAGAGACTTAACCTGTGATCCCAATAAGACTTTGGGAGGCGAGGTGATGTTATGTATTCAACCATCATTGTAACCCATGTATAAGCTGACCTAAGTTGTACACCTTGAGAACATTGGCCACAAGGGACGAACTTGTGGGAGATACTCCTAACCTGGACTTTCAGGTATAAAAGGAGAAGCTCCACCCCACCTTCATCACTTGAGGTCTGGGTAATAAAGGTAACTGGTCATAGAGTGACCTTCTCTCAAGTACGGGCCTCATGTGCACTTATACTGTATAGTAAGGACATATCAGTTCGGGTATGACATCCCACCATTGCCAGACCATTTGGCAAAGCTAGAGGAATGGATCAAAAGATCCAGGGAACATTATTATCAGCTGCAGCAAACAAACAAGAGATTAGCGGGGAAAATTAATGAAATCCCGGAAATCTCATGGTGGGCTAGAGCAATTGGAACTAAAATGCAGATCCATCCATGGATCTATATAGCCTCTCATGCATTGGTGGTCGTTCAAAATATTGTAGTATCATACTTGCTAATCGATTCATGTGGGAAATACCGGAGACGTAAAGCCCAGCAAATATTAAAGTAATTGACCGAGAAATAGTCGGCAAGAGAAACCTACCGGCTGACATAACATGCAATAATTGATTCCTCTGAATGAATTCTGCGATGTCTACATGGAAGTGATACAGTTTCTTTTAAGAGTAAACTGTATCACTTGAGGCTGGATACTGGCGGGCTTGAAAACCTCACTTTTGAAAATCAGTAATAACTTTCAAAATAAACTTCTGTATAAAGCACCCAGTGTAAGGCCCAGGCAATCAAACTCTGATTAACCTTTTTAAACATTCTGTATAAATGCACATGCAAATATTGACTATCTGTAATCTGTAAGAACTTCAGGAGACTTCTGTTTAAAATGCTTAATATGAAGCGCGAAAGGCTGCGAATCTGTGCTAACAATGACAAACCCCTGTAATGATACCCCAACACAGCAGGCTGTAAGAAACCTTTTGTGTAGGAATGTAAAACACACAAACTGTAATCAGCACAAACATTGAGAAATCCCAACACAATAGAAGCGATACTGACTGTTAGAAACCTTTGTAGAAATGTAAACACCGATACAGACTATATAAAATGAGAGAAATATAATCAATGAGACACAGTGAGGTCCATGATAGTGCTAGACTACGGACCATGGCGACCACTTACCGAAGTGCTCAAGGAAGATATAGATCATCGATAGATCAAAAGAAGGATTCGATGGTGTGGCAGGTAGCCATGGAAACAACACATGAGAAAAGGCAGGGACAAATCTCTCAGACGACGGGGCAAGCATACGGCTATAGTCAGAGAAGGGTGACCTGATCAGTCAGCAGAAGTTGCGCTCCATGATCTGGTCAGACTACCGGGTCGATCATGAGTGCGCAGGGAAACTGAGGCAGACTCAGGAAAGATGAGTGGGAACACGGCTGCAGTCAAGGAAGGGTAACCTGGTCAGTCATCAGAAGACGCGCATCACGACGCGTCAGCGGACCACTGGGACGATCGTGTGCACGCAGGGAACTGAGGAACTGGGAACTATAACGTAGCTTCGCAGCTCAACGGACAGACTGATAGGTGTAATGTTGACAACAGCTTGATCAGTACTCAGTAAAGGCTGCCACGTAAAGTGGGAACTATGCTTATTGGTGCCTTGTCATTGTTTTCCAGAGTTGAAGTCTAAGTAGTAGCCAGTATTGTTAATTAACTGTTCTTGCCCGTTACAAATTAATCCGGGACAAAACTATCGTTCTGCACACCATTTTTTGAACAAGGGTGGAACAGTTGACATTCTCCAGTCCTTTGGCACCACCACCTGGCTGGCTGGCTGTCCCTTATTAACCCATGCTTCTCCAAATGAGAATTAATTTTGTCTTTGACTATGGTCTCTAGTAATTTTCTCACCACCAACGTTAGACTGACTGGCCTGTAGTTACCAGGGTTAACCCTCTCCCCCTTTTTAAACAGAGCTACAACATTTGCAATCCTCTAATCCCCGGCACCTCTCCCACATCCAAAGAGGATTGAAATATTGTGGTCAGAGCTTCTGCTATCTCCACCCACGCTTCCCTAAGCACCCTCAAATGATTACATCTGCACCGGGTGACTTGTTAACTTGAAGTGAAGCCAACCTATTTACACCTCCTTTCTACTTTGAGCTTATCCAACATCTCTACTGTCTCTCCCCTCCTGCAACATTAACTTCCTTCTCTCCTGTTGTCACGACAGGTGCAAAGTAATCATTCAGTACCTCAGTCATGCCCTCTGCTGTCACACGAGATTTTGCTTTTTTGTCCCTAATCGGCCCCACTTTTATGATGGGTGAAAAGGGATTGGGGTGTTGCAGACTCCAGGGGAGCGACTGTTGCCGAATACATTAGGTGGTAAAGAGCTGGCCAAGGTGGGGTCTTCAGCCGAAGTGCCGATTTGGCCAACATTTAGTGGGTGAGAAACCAGAGTGGTAGGCAGTAGAAAACAAGGATTTTAAAGGGGAGACGAGTGGAACAAGTGTCTGATCTCACAACTTCATGACATCATGAGGCAGCTTCAATCGCTTTAGAGTTTACTTCCTGTCAAGGCACAACAATAACTTTCATTTATATAGCGCCTTTAACGTAGTAGCATGTCCCAAGGTGCTCAACAGGAGCATTATAAAACATAATTTGACATCGAGCCACATAAGGAGATATTAGGGCAGGTGACCAAAAGCTTTAGGGAGGGAATTCCAGAGCTTACGCCCTTGGCAGCTGAAGGCACGACCACTAATGGAGTAGTGATTAAAATCGGAGATGCTCAAGAGACCATAATTAGAGGAGTGCAGATAAAGACAGTGAAATCATTTTTTTTAGACAGTGACAAACTGTGCCATCGCACCATGCGGATAGCTCCACACGGTGCTGCAATATTGGATAGCATGGCGATGATAATAAAGGACAAGCTTGAGCAAATCAGCCAAGTCCTAGCCGAGAATGTTATCTCTTTGGCTGCAATGTGGATGACGATGTTAACCAGAGCACAAGCTGACAGTCAGGAAGCTGCCAATAATCTGCTGGTTGCTGTGAGCTTCAGGTTCAGAAATGAAGTTGTCCAGTTGATGACAAAGAGTTTCAAACAAGGGCACCTTCTGCCTGTGTACATGGTCAAGGCCTTAACAAAACTGACAATGGAAAATGTGCACGGCATGGTGCCTTTACTAAAATCTATCTTAGGGACCATGATCTCAGTATTCGTTGGCATTAAACAGGCTGAGCTGAAGTCTGCATTTGTTTCAGCAGTGGGAAGTTGTAGCAAGAGCATCCTGATCTACCTGGGAAGTGTGAAGGAAACCGTAGACCTTAACATGACTAAAGATTCTTTCTCCGCCAAGATCAAAGCTGTCTATAGAATGTTACTCAAGGTGTGGCTCGAGAAGGAGTCCTCTGAATTGATGATCCCAATAGTGGAAGCTCTCGGTCATGTTATCTCCCTGCTGCCCAAGAGGAGCAGCCCAGGTTACTTCCAGGCATCTTGTCTCTCTACAAGAAGTAACCCGGGCATTTTACCATCACAGATTGTCTGTGCCGGGTACTGAATGTTGCCATAGAGATGAGGTATCTAGGGCTGAAAGCACAGGTGGAAAGTCTCCACCAGCAGATGTGTGCTTCAGCCGGGTACAATACCCATATTGCTGCGAAGAAATGCAGTAAGATCCTTTGCTGCTTTGGAGCGCTGGTCCCAGCTTATGCAGACACAATACTCAAACTTCTCCTCTCGCAGTTATAGAACACTGAGCAAAAAACAAGAGAAGGGTCACTGAATGTACTGAGGTAGCTCATCATATCGGTCTCGCCAATATCTGAGAGGGAGGCTCAGGTTGTGGTTGCCTCAAAACCACTTCTCCTAAACAAGAGCAACAATCAGGAGAAGAAGCTAATTGCACAGGTAATGTGTGTCAAGGTCCAGCAAGGTTACCTTGATCTAGTGGGAGGAAAGTCAATGGTAGAATTTGTCATCCAACATGTGCTGCATCCATTGATTCAAGGACCTTGGTACCACCCAATAATCAGCCAGACCAGGTAACAGATGAGGAATTAGTGACAGTAAGGTAAACAGTGCTGTGTGTAATCACAACTGCAGTTAAGATGGAGGATGTCCTTTGGCCATTCTTACTGCAGTATGTTACTATGACCCAGTACACCACCGCTTCAACAATAATATGTAACTGTTCAACACATCTTGGAAAAAGGAAACTGCAAGTCGGCAGTGAAAGATATTTCCTCACCAGCAATGAAGATGTCAATCTCCCTAAAGCCCAGTCATTGCTGACCCAGCTCCTCGTCGTGTCTTGTTGCCCATATCAGGAAGGAAGCCGAGGAGCTGCGGCACTGAGGCTAATGCAAGTCCTGAGCTTCAATATGCACCCAGCAACAGTGAGGGAGTGGGAAGAGGAGCTTCCTTCATTGGTTGAAGATCTGCTGTAGAGTTCAAAGGAGTCTCCGGCCCAAAGGGAATGGGAGGAGATATTATTGCTGGTCTTGACCAGAACTCTCAATACTATTGATGACGAGGAATGGACGTGTCAGCTTGTTGATCAAATACATAAAGAGATCAGTACCAACAATCTTGCCCAAGAAGAGAAGGGCTTTCTCTATAAATCACTGGGGACAGTGCTCCGTCAGACCCGCACAAAGAAAATAAAGGGGGAGCTTTACATAATGCTACTGAGTGTGCAGCACAGTGAGAGTGCAGAGAGAGAAGGAGCAGGCCTCACCATCGGTTTCTGTACCACAAAACACTTTGATGAAACCCTCAGTAGCCTGCAGGCGTTTGCTAACTCCAACCGCTTTAAGGAAACAAAAGGCTTCTTGAATATTCTTAGGGTTAATCCTGATGGGTATTTGGCGAAAGCCAAGAGCATTCTGGTTCTGTGTTACGGGAACATGGTCTCTACGCAGCTGAGGAACTTGTGCTGTCCACAATCGAGACCCACATTCTGCGAGCTGTGATCAACCAATACATTACAACTGGGCAGGAGAAAAAGACTGAATCGAGGGATTATACTAAAGCTCAGCCTGATAAAGACCATTACTCTGATAGCCAGATCCCGATATTCAAATCGCCAAATTGCTCCCCTCAACTTTATCAGAAACAGGGAGCTGCTGATGTACATGCTGGATTTTATCGAGGCCAAGCCACCAGAGCTGCTGCAGAGCCCTGTTCGACAGTTGGCTATAGACGTCTGTACACATCTGATAAAATTACACACTGAATCAACCAAAGTGGACACCTGCCAGTTGATCCAAGCCTGCCTGACCAGTACTTTCAGCTTGTTACCTCCAGAACTGGACAATGCCAAGGACATGAATAGTGAAAGAAAAGAGATGGCAACACTTTATACTGAAACCATGAGTTCCCTGGAAGAGCTTCTGAAGCAATTATTGCTTCAAGACCTCGCCCCTGAAGGACTTGAGGTCATTTTCCATCAGGTAGAAGTCTGGATTATTTCGACAGAAGATCATGAACGAGAGAGAGCCATGGACACAACCTTTCAGCTGCTGAAATTTTACAGGGTGGTCAATATTGTAGCGCCTGGAAATAACATGGGGACTCTGATTGGCAAATGCTGCCGCGTTGTGCAGAGCAATTGCTTCCCATTCGACAGCTGGCTCTAGACACCTTGTACATCATCTTGGCCATTCAGTTATTGTATGAAAACATCAATCTGGATCAGCAAATGGAGCAGTTGGAGGTGCTGAAAGCAGATAACCCTGATACTTCAGTCGTCTTTCAAACATGACCACGGAGCTCATTTCCAAGTGTTTGCCCCATGACCAGTTGCACAACTTGCTCTTCGTAGCCTTTAAAGGATTGTCTGATCAACACCTCAGCTGTTCCAGTGCAGCCGCTGTGCTCATGTGAGTCATCATTGAAAAACGTGGCAGTGAACGATGGATATTGTGACAGAGATACTCCATGTACTGAGTGTTCAGTTGGAATCAGTTCCTCATGAGGAGTTACAGTTTTAAGGAGTATCGCCATATTGGCGTCACGCAACAGAGCAACAGTTGTCTCCTGTCTCCTCACCTACCCCATCCCTTTTGACAAGAAATTCAGTGACGAATGGCAATCACTGGCCGAGGACACAGAATGGGCCACGAGGAGAATGAGAGAGCTGTTAGACATATTCAATAACCAACTACAATTTACGATAAGCAGAACCTATCCCATCAAAACAACCAAGCATTCGAGCCAAGAATCCCTGGCTGCCATCTGTCGGCTGCATAAGATAATAAATGAGCCCGAGTCGGCAAAGGCAGTGACAATGTTATTCCCACAGATATTTAGTGCCCTGCTCATTCATCTTAACTCTTGCGCGAATGTTTGTCTGGTCAATGGTTTGGCTCCTGATGGGCAATCACAGCACAGAGAAATCTCCATTGAGCCTATAACACCTGAGAGCAGCGATTTGTGCGTGAACTGTGTGGAGACATTGTAGGTCCTGCTAGTACGGACAAATAATGAAGCAGTGCTGAACAACAAGGTGCGAAGTAGAGGATAGGATCAGATGATGGATCTCTGCAAGTCCGACACGGGAGTTGTCCTGCTGGCCAGGGCAATGGCGAGATTTGCTGGCCGCAGTCTGACTGGCGTTGTGAAAAGGCTGGCTGCCCAAATCCTTACGATCCAAGATTGTCATGCAGTCACCGTGGCTTCATTCTTTGCAGAGCTGTTAAAATTTCCACAGCTGCAGCTCACTTGCATTCTGGGAGAAGATTGCGAAGCTGTTTGCTCTATGATTGTCCAGTTGGTCAAGGGGCCTGTACAACATTAGAGAGCATCACAATACTCAAAGATTATCTCAGAACATGATACACACAATGATTACTCTATTGGGGAACCAGGAGAACAAGACGGAAGTGGTGATATTTGAGATGCTGTCATGCCTCTCTGGTTCTGTCATGAGCAAACGCAATCCAACCCGTTGTAGGGAAAATCCTCGCCAGGATTAAACCTCTCTTTGAGGCTGAATCTGATAAGGTGCGGGCTGAAGCGTTCAGCGTGTTGGGGATCTTGGCCAAATGTGGAATCGGAGGGTCCAAATTCTCCTTCTGCCGACAGGTCCATTCCAACCTGGTGCACTTGTTGTTGCACCTGGATGGACAGAGTGAGGAGATGACCAGGGCTTGTTGTTCCGCACTACGGTTGCTCTTCCCACTCATTGGATCTGTCGAGGCTTCCTCGCTGATCGACAATTATGAGGAGGCGACCACCAGGAGCTACGTGGGCTTTCTAAGAAACATTTCACGACAGTTGGCTCAAGATATCCGCAAACGGATCACGTTGTATGCCCAGGATTGCCAGTCGTTCTTCCAGAACCCCTAGGAGCAACTGCAATCAGGTGCAGTGACCTTGGCATGTTAACTGCACCAACAGTCGGAACGTGTCCGACCCGCGTGGAGGGTCAGCTGGTGGAACATGAGCGCCATGAACTGGTGCCGCTCGCCAACAAACTGAAGGCTCAACGCTCAGGCCACCAATCTTCTTCACCTGCTCTTAGCAGCAGACTGATCAATCATTCAACCTGATTTGTAAATATGTCATTTTATGACTTGTAAATAAATTGATACCCTGTTGTTCCATTGTAACTATCGGTGGATCTTCAAATAGTGCAGGTTCCGTTGCTGCGTGACTGGGAGTGAACTCTCCTGATACTCTCTCTCACACACTCTCACACCTGACATTAGACACAAATCCTGCTCCTCACTCCATGCAATTCCTCGCTGGTTCACCATGCTCGTTCATTTATAGATGCAGCCCCTTTACAAACAGTGCAGGGATTTGCCCGTGCTTTCCCAAAGTGCCTCACTTCACACTCAGTCACATTGGGCTAGACTTTGCATTAGTGTCCAGATCACCCAAGGTGGGTGGTATTTCCAGCGTTAGCGTTTATATTGGTTTTTGTGATCGCGGAATATCGCCCATTTTCAAACCCGCTATTTTCCACTTTATAATTTGGGCATTAGCGGGAGCGATGTGAAATGAGCATCAGCTTTTTTATCAGTCGTGCAAGGCCGCGTCCATAGCAACGGTCTTTTCCCGTGTTTCAGGAGGTTAGGGGTCATCTGCATGTGTGGAGAAGAGAGTGAAAGTGAAAGAGGAGAGAGAGAGAGATAGTGGAGAAAGCTGGTGAGGGACTGTGGTGGTGTCGTGCTATGGATTGATGGTTTTTGAGATTTGTGGATGGATAAAAAAACATGGATGCAAGTGAAGTAAGTGAAATATGAATGAGCGAGGAGGAGGAAGTGGCGGAGGCGGGAGAGACGGGGGGGACGTAGGTGCGCAAAGCGCTTTAGTGAGGAGGCCAAAGCTGCCTTAGTGGCAGAAGTTGAACGTAGGTGGACACATGACCCGGGGTGGGCGTGGGAAACTCCCCCCCACCCCTCCCAGGGTTTATCAATGGATTTGGGCAGAGATTGCCGAGGTGATTTCTCCAGCATGCACAAAGTCAAAGAGCTCAACCAGTGCCGCAAGCGCTGGAACTATCTGGTTGGTTCCGGCAGAGTAAGTATTACATTTATTTATATTAATTTACGTAATCGTAATAATGAATTTAAATGCAGATCTGATGCATTGTCGTTAGACCGGTAATCATTTAATCCAAACCTCGATCTTAAACAATTTATTTGCAGACGGTAGATATAACCATGCATGCGATATGTATAACATTTACGGTGGACTAGTATGTGAGTTGTGTTGTGTAATATTATTAAAAATAATAATATATCGGTCAGTAATCTACTATCTGTTGTATCTGTATTTGTAAAAGTACCTAGCAATGATCTTATGCCATGCCATGCTGTTGTCACCTTTTGAAGAAAAAACTTTCGAAGAATAGGGCCGAGCAGCGGCGCATGGGTGGCAGCCCAGTGGACCTTAGCGCCCTCACTGATCTGGAGGGGTGCGCGCTGGCACTTGTGGGCATCCACAACCGGTCGGCCACCCATGCTGCGTCGGAACCTGTCCTCACGACACGTGAGTAAAGTATAAACCATTGGGTGATGCAAAGTAAATTAATGACTCTCGTATCCGTATAATATATGATTGATGAGATGATGTATTTTATTGATGCAATGTTACGTAATGATATGTAATTAATGATGGAATCATGAAAATCAAAGTAATGCAGATTTTGTACTCTCATGATGTTCATTAAATGTAATGTCTGTAATTATTTTTATTGCTCTCGTGCATATGCCTGTGCAGCGTTTGGATTCCCATGTGACTCCCTTCTCCTCTAATTACCTCATTTACATATTCTAGCTCAGCCAAGAGCGCAGGAACGTATGGATCCACCAGCGATTGTACTTCTTTCTGGGGGCGAGGAGCCCCATATCTCGCCCGTCCTGCTGCAGGTCCTCCTCTCCACTGAGAACAGTGAAGAGGTCCTGCAGCAGTAGCTTCCAGTGTTCCTGCGGCCATGTCCTCCTCATCCGAGGAGGTAGCGGGGCAAGCGCTTTGCCACAGGGTACCTCAAGTGAATCCATGCCGGCGACGACGCCGCGGAAGTTGGTTCGGTGCAGTAGGACTGTTCCACGATCTGTAAATTTGAACGTGGACATGGTCAATTTGTCCAGGAGGAGCGTTGAAATTGATCTGGAGCTCCTCCAGGCAATGGGAGATGTATCTAAACAGGTTGCCACCCTATCTGCGAACACGAATGAGACAATGACGTGGATAGCAGTGGCCCTGGAGATAATAGCCAGGAACACTGCTGCCAAAGTGTGAAGTGATCCCGGAATCCAGCACTGCAGCCCAAGGTGCTGCACCCTCTTGTCGGAGACATATGCGAGCCAGGAGGAAGCTCTTGCTTCTGGGTCGGAGTATGTTTCCTCTCCATCATTGGCCCAAACAGCAGATCTGCCATCGTCTCCCACCCACAACCCCCTCCACCGAGGCAGCGCTTGAGGAGCACTGAGGCAAAGCGGCTTGGAGGTGGTAGGGGAAAGAGAAGAGGTGGAGTACAGACACGTGGAGGGGGCGGGGGGAGCGGGGGAAGGAAAGGTGGGGCGTGCCCACAGGTAGGGGTGGAGGGAGTGGGGATTTTTTATTAGTTACACATTAAATTAAAAAACAAATTGTTGTGAGTGGGTTACTAGGTTAGTAACCCATCCACTCACTCCATGCAATTCCTCGCTGGTTCACCATGCTCGTTTATTTATAGACTCAGTCCCCTTATAGTCAGTGCAGGATTTGCCCGAGCCTTCCCAAAGTGCCTCACTTCACACTCAGTCACATTATCTTGCATCTGCCATGTGTCTGCCCACTTTACCAGCCTCTGCACTCATGCTCACTATTTATTGTGTTGCCAAGATTTGTATCATGCACAACCTCTGACACATATCATCGCAAAACATCCCAAGGTGCTTAACAGGAGCGATAGCAATAAAAGCATTTTTTGACACCGAGCCACAGAAGGATGTATTTGGACAGACAGACGGACAGACAGGAGAAAGCTGGAGGAGAAAGGAGGGCTCGGCCGAGTAGGAGTGAAAGTCACAGAGGAACACGATTGAGAAAGGAACAGACATTGGGATGATTGGATGGGAGAAAGTCTCACAAAACAGCGAATCAATTTGGGACAGAGAGCAGGGTCAGAGAGGAAGAAATTCTAGTTCTGTTAGGATGGATGCTCATATGTTAGGACTCAATGCTCGCCTGTTTGTTGTAAAGAAATCACCCCCATGTAATCAATCTTTTGCATTCAGTATTTTCATTTAGAAAGAGCAGAATCCAGGTTTTGTCGGAGCACTGGGGCAGCCATTGCACCTATCAGCTACAATCATGTTTTCTCAACCTGCCTTGTCACCTTCAACGATTTTTGCACATATAGCCCCAGGTCTCTCTGTTCATGCACCCCCTTTTCCAATTGTACCCTTTAGCTTAGTTTGCCTCTCCTCATGCTTCCCACCAACATGTATCACTTCGCACTTTTCTGTGTTAAATTTCATCTGCCACTTGTCCGCCCATCCCACCAGTCTATCTATCTCTTCTCGAAGTCTATCACTATCCTTCTCACTGTTCACTATACTTCCAAGTTTTGTGTCATTTGCAAATGTTTTAATTGTGTCCTGTACATAGTTCTAATTCATTAATTATATGTCAAGAAAAGCAGTGGTCCCAGTACCGACCCCTGGGGAACACCAGTGTATACCTTCCTCCAGTCCGAAAAACAACCGTTCACGACTACTCTCTGCTTCCTGTCACATATGCAATTTCGTATCCATGCTGCCACTGTCCCTTTTATTCAATAGGCTTTAACTTTGCTGGCAAGCGTATTATGTGGCACTTTATCAAACGCCTTTTGGAAATCCATGCACACCACGTCAAACACATTGCCCTCATCAACCCTCTCTGTTATCTCGTCAAAAAACTCAAGATAGTTAAACACGAATTGCCTTCAACAAATCCATGCTGGCTTTCCTTAATTAATCCACACTTGTCCAAGTAATTGTTAATTTTGTCCAGGATTATCGTTTCTAAAAGCTTCCCCAGTACCGAGGTTCAACTGACTGGCCTGTAGTTGCTGGGTTTATCCTTATACCCGCCGGGCTTGAAAATCTCACTTTTGAAAATCAGTAATAACTTTCAAAAGGAATTTCTGTATAAAGCACTGAGTGTAAGGCCCAGGACACCGAACCTTGTGATTACCCTTTCTGAACATTCTGTATAACTGCACATGTTCATCCGGAGGACCAGTACAAGTTTGCCTTTACAGTTAAGGGACAGCAGTATACATGGACCTGATTGCTACAAGAGTTCCATAACAGCCCCCCAATATTCCAGCAGTTTATGGCGGATTGCTTGTCTGTCTTCAGTACACCCCCTAGATTAGTGCAGTATGTGGACGATCTGTTACTGTTCAGAGTCACAGGAGGAGCACCAAGAGCTGATTAAAGAGCTCTTGGAAATATTGGCTAAAGCAGGTTTTAAAGTAAACCCAATGAAGGCACAGATAGGGTGTGAGGACGTCAATTTTCTGGGACTAATGCTTAGACCCGGAGAACGGGGGATAAATGAGGCAAACCGCAAAACTGTCCAGGAGTGGCCACGTCCCGGATCGGTCACAGCTATTCGATCATTCTTGGGATTGACCGGGTGTTGTAGAGAGTTTATTGAAGGGTATGTGGCTACAGCGTACCTTTGCTAAGGTTGCTAAGGAAAGGGGTGGAATGGGAATGGGACGAACGGTGCGAGGAAGCCTTTGTCCAGCTAAAACGAGACCTGCAGCTGGCACCAGCATTGGGGGCCATAGACCCAGTGAAAGAATTCTCACTAGTGGCAGTGCAACTGAAGCTAGTCTAAGTGCGGTACTGTCGCAGGAGACTAATGGGAAACTTCGGCCAGTAACATTCGCTTCTAGGGTTCTGTCAGAGGTAGAAAAGGGGTATTCGATTTACGCACGGCACCTACTTGCGACCTTCTGGGCAGTTTACAGGAACCCAGCCCCATATCGCTGCTCACTTATCACATATCCACTCGATTGCTACTAGAGGGTAGAATCAAGGAAGGCATGGTATCCAGTACTAGGATAGAGACTTGGACGCTGTTACTGGAAGGGATGGAACTATGCGTAAGATCTATGTCAGAACTCACCCAGATTGCATATATGTCCTCTCCCCTCAGGAAGGTGGGAGGAATCATTGTATAGACACTAGCAGCACTAGGACTCAGGGTCCATTTAGGTCAAAGATCGCCAGAGGTTGGTAAGCCACTAAGGGTGGGAAGAAATCCAGGCAGTTGTCACACCCACCTGGGGGACTAATACTAACTTACTTCCTTAGAAGGTTCCCACATAACGGGACAAAAGGGATAGGGACTAAACATCCACTGGAAAGAGAGAACCAAAAACACATAATAAAGTTTGAGGGTGTCAAATCTCATGCCCAGTACAGCTTTCAGTGACCAATTATAAAGTCTGGGATGGAGACCCAGTATGTTCGGTCTGCGAAAAGCCTGGGGAGGGGCACCCTGGGACTCAGTGGATGCAGTGGGATAATGGCACTTTAGAGGAGATACCCAAGAAAAGGATCAGTGCTACGGTCCTGCATAACTTTACACATTCCAAGATATGCTGGAACGTTGGTGGTGGTCAAGGGGGGAGAGAATCAGTTGTACATGCATGCACCCCACGCAGGAAACCACAGGAGCAAGAGCCAATGGTGGTGCGGATAAGAGATACACAATGGAAGATCTTAGGAAATACTGGTTAAAGATGACAGACAATTATTCTAAATGGGGATGGCCATCGTATGTTTGGGCTGCCACGGGGAAATAGAACTATACTTGGTACACTATTACAAATGTTGGAGTTCGACCTCCGAGTGTGCGCAAACGCAAGCGTCGTCTGCATACTGTAATTCAATGACAGAGGATGGGACGACCTTGGATCTAGACTGGAGGTGACTGAGGTTGAACAATTTCCCCTTTGTTCTGTATATTAGCTCCACTCCATCGGGGAACTTATTGCGGGTGAGATGGATCATTGCAGCAAGGAAGATCGAGAAGAGCGTTGGTGCGATGACACAGCCTTGCTTGACCCCGGTCCGCACGTGTATTGGATCTGTGGTGGATCCGTTGGTCAGGATCACGGCTTGCATGTCATCGTGGAGCAGGCGAAGGATGGTGACAAACTTTTGAGGGCAGTTGAATTTGAGGAGGACACTACAAAATCTCTCATGGTTGACAGCGTCGAAGGCCTTTGTGAGGTCAAAGAAGGTCATGTACAGAGGTTGATGCTGCTCCCTGCATTTTTCATGAATTTGACGCACGGTGAATATCATGTCCATTGTGGCCCTTAGTGGGCAGAGTCCACATTGCGACTCTGGGAGGAGCTCTTCAGCCACTGGGAGAAGACAATTGAGGAGGATTCTTGCAATGACTTTACCTACGGCAGACAGCAGGGAAACTCCTTTGTAATTACTGCAATCGGACTTGTCACCTTTCTTGAAGATGTTCACGATTACAGCATCGCTGACATCCACTGGCATGCTCTCCTCTTTCCATATAAGAGAAATGAGTTCATGGATTCGCGCCGATAGTCCTTCTCTGCCATGCTTTAGTGCTTCAGTGGGGATTACATCTGCTCCTGAGGCCTCGTTGTTCTTCAGTTGTCGGATGGCCTTTTCAACCTCATGCCGGACTGGGGTTGTGTTGAGGTGGTGGCGGGTAGCATGCAGCGGGATGAAGCCGAGGTCACTCACATAGAAGACAGAGTCTCGGTTAAGGAGATCTTCGAAGTGCTCCTTTCAGCGGGCACTGACTGCCTCTCTGTCCTTAATGAGTACCTTTCCGTTCTTGGCCCTCAATGGGGTAGGGCCTTGGGTGCTTGGGCTGTAGGTGGTCTTGACTGCGCTAACGAATCCATGCACATCATGGTTGTCGGATAGTTGCTGGATTTCCTGTCCTTGTTCCACCCACCATCTGTTCTTTAGGCCGTGAGTTTTATGTCGGATCTCGGCCTTTAGATGTCTATAGAGCTGCTTTCTTGCTCTCGAGTTGTGTTGGTGTTTCCAGTTGAAGAATGCCTTGCACTTGCGGCTTATTAGCTCCTGAATCTCCTGGTCATTCTCGTCGAACCAGTTTTGATATCTCCTGGTGAAGTGACCAAGCGTCTCTTCACAGCTGCTAATTATGGAAGCATTGAGGGCATGCCAGGCACTGTGGACGCTCTGCGTCTCAGGTTGACTGGAAGTCGTCAGGTTGGTTGTAAGGCACTGGCTGAATAGGACTTTCTTAGCAGGGTCTCCGTCTCTGAGTTTGTTGTAGCGCAAGCCTGCATTTCTGAACGCTTTGCTTCGGCTGCGGTCTGGAAATATCGAAAGGGTTAAAAGTTGGAAGATTCAAGATTGGATCGAAAGAGGTTGCTGAACTATATGGTGCCTTTTAGCCATTGAAATGTTGAGTATGAACTTGTTACTATGCGAATATAATCTATGCATGATATCAAAGAAACCCCTCTGCTGATCATCTGAGTTGTGTAAGGTAATTCATGACACTGTCTGTATTTCAGTGTACCTTGCTACTATGCGAATAACCATTTGATCACATCATCTGTATGTTAAACGATTCAGAAAGCAGTTAGCAGTGATGTCAGGACAATGCCAGTTTTGATTCTACATTGTCTGCATGTTGTCTAAATTTACTATGCAAAAAAATAAGGGTTCAAAGGCATTTTCAGGTACAAGAGATGGAACTGGTTTTTGTCACACACACACACACATGGACATCAGTGACACTGGAATCTCGGAAGGTGTGTCACAAGCCGCCATGCAACTTGGAGCAAGCTAGAGTTGCTTTTGTGAAGTACCTCAGTAACTTCCATACTTGGTTTGTTTAGTATGAATGTCTAAATAAAAGACCCGATCCTGCCTTTACTGCAACTGCGTGTGTGTGTAATTCTACGTTAAAAGCAACAAAGCAAAAAGAGCAAGACAGCTGTTACAAGGAAGAGCAGTAGAAGGAAGGTAGTGCAGGGGTCCCCTGCGGTAATCCCCTTCAAAACAGAACACCGCTTTGGGAACTGTTGAGGGGGATGACTCATCAGGGGAGGGCAGTAGCAGCCAAGTTCATGGCACCGTGGTGCACAGGAGGGCAGGAAAAAGAGTGGGAGAGCTATAGTGATAGGGGATTAGAGTGTAAGGGGAATAGACAGGCGCTTCTGCAGCCGCAACCGAGACTCCAGGATGGTATGTTGCCTCCCTGGTGCAAGGGTCAAGGATGTCTTGGAGCGGGTGCAGGACATTCTGAAAAGGGAGGGTGAATAGCCAGTTGTCGTGGTGCATATAGGTACCAACAATATAGGTAAAAAAAATGGGATGAGGTCCTACGAGACGAATTTAGGAGCTAGGAGCTAAATTAAAAAGTAGGACCTCAAAAGTAGTAATCTCAGGATTGCTACCAGTGCCATGTGCTAGTCAGAGTAGGAATCGCAGGATAGCTCAGATGAATACGTGACTTGAGGAGTGGTACAGAAGGAAGGGACAAATTCCTGGGACATTGGAACCGGTTCTGGGGGAGGTGGGACGAGCACAAGCCGGACGGTCTGCACCTGGACAGGACCGGAACCAATGTCCTTGGGGGAGTGTTTGCTAGTGCTGTTGGGCAGGAGTTAAACTAACATGGCAGGGGGATGGGAACCTATGCAGGGAGACAGAGGGAAATAAAATGGAGGCAGAAGCAAAAGATAGAAAGGAGAATAGTAAAAGTGGAGGGCAGAGAAACCCAAGGCAAAAAACAAAAACAAAAAGGGCCACTTTACAGCAAAATTCTAAAGGGGCAAAGTGTGTTAAAAAGACAAGCCTGAAGGCCCTGTGCCTCAATGCAAGGTATATTCGGAATAAGATGGACGAATTAACTGCGCAGATAGCAGTTAACGGATATGATGTAATTGGCATAAAAAAAAAAAAGAACATAAGAATTAGGAACAGGAGTTGGCCATCTAGCCCCTCGAGCCTGCTCCGCCATTCAACAAGATCATGGCCGTGGACTCAGCTCCACTTACTCGCCCACTCCCCATAACCCTTAATTTCCTTATTGGTTAAAAATCTATCTATCTGTGACTTGAATACATTCAATGATCGAGCCTCAACTGCTTCCTTGGGCAGAGAATTCCACAGATTCACAACCTTCTGGGAGAAGAAATTCCTTCTCAATTCGGTTTTAAATTGGCTCCCCCGTATTTTGAGGCTGTGCCCCTCGTTCTAGTCTCCCCGACCAGTGGAAACAACCTCTCTGCCTCGATCTTGTCTATCCCTTTCATTATTTTAAATGTTTCGATAAGATCACCCCTCATCCTTCTGAACTCCAACGAGTAAAGACCCAGTCTACTCAATCTATCATCATAAGGTAACTCTCTCATCTCCGGAATCAGCCTAGTGAATCGTCTCTGTACCCCCTCCAAAGCTAGTATATCCTTCCTTAAGTAAGGTGACCAAAACTGCATGCAGTACTCCAGGTGCGGCCTCACTAATACCCTATACAGTTGCAGCAGGACCTCCATCACGGAGACATGGCTCCAGGGTGTCCAAGGCTGGGAACTGAACATCCAGGGGTATTCAACATTTAGGAAGGATAGACAGAGAGGAAAAGGAGGCGGGGTGGCGCTGCTGGTTCAAGAGGAAATTAATGCAATAGTAAGGAGGGACATTAGCCAGGATGATGTGGAATCGGTTTGGGTGGAGCTGCGGATTACCAAAGGGCAGAAAACGCTTGTGGGAGTTGTGTACAGACCACCAAACAGTAGTAGTGAGGTTGGGGACAGCATCAAACAAGAAATAAGGGATGTGTGCAATAAAGCTACAGCAGTTATCATGGGTGACTTTAATCTACATATTGATTGGGCGAACCAAACTGGTAGCAATGCGGTGGAGGAGGATTTCCTGGAGTGTATTAGGGATGGTTTTCTGGACCAATATGTCGAGGAACCAACTAGAGAGCTGGCCTTCCTGGACTGGGTGATGTGTAATGAGAAGGGACTAATTAGCAATCTTGTTGTGCGAAGCCCCTTGGGGAAGTGTGACCATAATATGGTAGAATTCTTTATTAAGATGGATATTGACACAGTTAATTCGAAAACTAGGGTCCTGAACTTAAGGAAAGGTAACTTCGATGGTATGAGGCGTGATTTGGCTAGAATAGACTGGCAAAGGATACTTAAAGGGTTGACGGTGGATAAGCAATGGCAAAAATTTCAAGATCACATGGATGAACTTCAGCAATTGTACATCCCTGTCTGGAGTAAAAATAAAACGGGGAAGGTGGCTCAACCGTGGCTAACAAGGGAAATTAAGGATAGTGTTAAAGCCAAGGAAGAGGCATATAAATTGGCTAGAAAAAGCAACAAACCTGAGGACTGGGAGAAATTTAGAATTCAACAGAGGAGGACTAAGGGTTTAATTAAGAGGGGGAAAATAGAGTACGAGAGGAAGCTTGCAGGTAACATAAAAACTGACTGCAAAAGCTTCTGTAAATATGTGAAGAAAAAAAGATTAATGAAGACAAACGTAGGTCCCTTGCAGTCGGATTCAGGTGAGAATTTATAATGGGGACCAAAGAAATGGCAGACCAATTGAACAAATACTTTGGTTCTGTCTTCACGAAGGAAGACACAAATAACCTTCCGAATGTACAAGGGGACAGTGGGTCTAGTGAGAAAGAGGAACTGAAGGATATCCTTATAAAGCGGGAAATTGTGTTAGGGAAATTGATGGGATTGAAGGCCGATAAATCCCCGGGGCCTAATAGTTTGCATCCCAGAGGGCTTAAGGAAGTGGCCCTAGAAATAGTGGATGCATTGCTGATCATTTTCCAACAGTCTATCGACTCTGGATTAGTTCCTATGGACTGGAGGGTAGCTAATGTAACAACACTTTTTAAAAAAGGAGGGAGAGAAAACGGGTAATTATAGACTGGTTAGCCTGACATCAGTAGTGGGAAAAATGTTGGAATCAATCATAAAGGATGAAATAGCAGCGCATTTGGAGAGCAGTGACAGGATCTGTCCAAGTCAGCATGGATTATGAAAGGGAAATCATGCTTGACGAATCTTCTGGAATTTTTTGAGGATGTAGAGTGGACAAGGGAGAACCAGTGGATGTGGTGTATTTGGACTTTAGAAGACTTTTGACAAGGTCCCACACGAGAGATGGATGAGCAAAATCAAAGCACATGATATTGGGGGTAATGTACTGACGTGGATAGGGAACTGGAAGCAGAGAGTCGGGATCAACGGGTCCTTTTCAGAATGGCAGGCAGTAACTAGTGGAGTGCTGCAGGGCTCAGTGCTGGGACCCCAGCTCTTTACAATCTACATTAATGATTTAGATGAAGGAATTGAGTGTAATATCTCCAAGTTTGCAGTTGACACTAAACTGGGTGGCGTTGTGAGCTGTGACAAGGACGCTAAGAGGCTGCAGGGTGACTTGGACAGGTTAGGTGAGTGGGCAAATGCAGTATAATGTGGATAAATGTGAGGTTATCCATTTTGGGGGCAAAAACACGAAGGCGGAATATTCTGAATGGCGGCAGATTAGGAAAAGGGAGGTGCAACGAGACCTGGGTGTCATGGTACATCAGTAATTGAAAGTTGGCATGCAGGTACAGCAGACGGTGAAGAAGGCAAATGGTATGTTGGCCTTCATAGCTAGGGGATTTGAGTAAAGGAGCAGGAAGGTCTTACTGCAGTTGTACAGGGCCTTGGTGAGGCATCACCTGGAATATTGTGTTCAGTTTTGGTCTCCTAATCTGAGGAAGGACGTTCTTGCTATTGAGGGAGTGCAGCGAAGGTTCACCAGACTGATTCCAGGGATGGCTAGACTGACATATGAGGAGAGACTGGATCAACTGAGCCTTTATTCACTGGAGTTTAGAAGGATGAGAGGGGATCTCATAGAAACGTATAAGATTCTGACAGGACGGGACAGGTTAGATGCGGGAAGAATGTTCCCGATGTTGGGGAAGTCCAGAACCAGGGGACATAGTCTTAGGATAAGAGGTAGGCCATTTAGGACTGAGATGAGGGGAAACTTCTTCACTCAGAGAGTTGTTAACCTGTGGAATTCCCTACCGCAGAGAGTTGTTGATGCCAGTTCATTGGATATATTCAAGAGAGAGTTAGATATGGCCCTTACAGCTAAAGAGATCAAGGGATATGGAGAGAAAGCAGGAAAGGGGCACTGAGGGAATGATGAGCCATGATCTTATTGAATGGCGGTGCAGGCTCGAAGGGGCGAATGTCCTACTCCTGCACCTATTTTCTATGTTTCTATGTTACAACAGAGTGCTCCAGCATTAATTTTCCGGCGGCAGCGTTTCTGTTGCCGCCGTTGTTTTAGGGCTGCATTGATGGAAATGGTCGAGCGGAGTAGGCGGTGGTCAGTCCAACAGTCGTCAGCTCCTGTCATGGCGCGAGTGATGCACACATACTTACGGTCCCTCACTCAGATGATGACATAGTCGAGCAGATGTCAGTGCTTGGAGCGAGGGTGTTGCCATGAGGCCTTGTATTGGTCTCTCTGATGAAACATGGTGTTGGTTATGACAAGACCATGTTCTAATCATTTTGTCAGGAGGAGGGTACCATTGGAGTTGGTTTTCCCTACCCCCTCTCTGCCGATCACACCTCCTCAGAGGTCTGTGTCCTTTCCAACTTTGGCATTAAAGTCGCCAAGGAGGTCACCCATTGGTACTCGGACAGGGATTGTTCAAGGCTGGAGTCTCGACTGTTGCTTCCAGTGTTGGGGCATACGTACTGATGACCATAGCGCACTGGTTCCGGGCTAGGGTGAGCCAAAGGGTCATGAGGCGTTCGACTCTGAGACGCCCAACCAGCTAATTTTGTATGGCGAAGCTTCACTATGCAGGCGGTGTTCTTCTTTTGGTTTCCCTTTCCAGAAGGTGTAAGAACCACCTTGTTCCTTGAGATGGCCTTCCCCTGCCCGCTGAGCCTCGCTTAGGGCAGTGATGTTTATGTCAAGTCGTTTGAGTTCCCAGGCAATGATAGCAGTACGGCTTCCGGTCTATCGCTGTTGGGATTGTCTATGAGGGTCCTGATATTCCAGGTCCCGAACTTCATTTTAAATTACAGAGTTAGGATTACCGAAGTGGTGTAGCTTCAAGACAAGGGTGTTCCACACAAGGTTGTTGAAACAACTGTTCGTAGACACACAGCCAGGAGGGTTCGTTAGCCACGGAAGTGAACACCAGGATAGTATTTATGGAAAAAAATACGTTGGCACGTGTGGTTTTAACAGCAGGCGAAAAAGGGGGTTAAATGTGGCAACAGTGTTTAATACTGGGACATCATTGGTGAATAGTCTGGTTTTGGCTACCCTGGAGGGAAGAATCGGGAACTTAAAAACTAAGCTCAAGGAGATACTCGTGGGCGCTACTGGCAACCAGTTAAGGGAAGATGAAGTTATGACAGTCCATTTGCAGGATATTATGGAAGGTCTGGTAAGGCATGCTAAGAGAATTAACGAATTGGTCAAAGAGGATCCAGCCACATTTGACGTTTACATAATGTATGGACCCTGGTTGGTAGAAACAGTCCTGAGAGAATCTCGAACGTATCCAAGAAGGTAACATTTCTCCGTGGGTAACTAACAAACACCTCGAAGCATTAATGGAATACAGTAATAATGTCACAGTGCTTCAGCTCCGAGGTCTAATTCAGATATATCATGTCCAAGCCGATTGTAGCACAAGTAATCTGACAATACTGGGATTGGTGTTATATTTGCCAGTAATTCCCCACGGGACCGTGCCACTCCCGGTGTGTTGGATATAAAATATTGGCGTGTTGCAAGGTGAAAATTATGTAAAGTATCATGGAATCTCTCCATCTGCAGCAAACTTCGGAGATTATATGGTGGGGACAAGGTTAGACGGATGCAATACACACGGGGACACCGTGATGTGTTCCTATGCTATTGAGGAACATTTTCAGCTGACGTGAATAATTCGGGAACAGAGTTGAATTGCACCATGGAAGCTTTGAACGCTCAGCTGCAGTCCATGCAAAGTGCATATGTGGAAAAAGGGGAATACTGACTAACAACCAGGCACACAACCTACACTCACAGCACTTTGCAATGCCCAATTACATAAGCACATTCTGTTTAAGCCCCACTAGACCGGTGAGGATAGGGGCGCGAGAACTGATAAAGGTTCATTAGGTTGATTCCGTAGATGAGGGGGTTGACTTACAAAGATAGGTTGAGTATGGATCTTGCTTGTTAGAGCAGGCCTGAGAGAATGTCGAGCATATCCAAGAAGGTAAAATTCCTCCGTGAGTAACTAACAAACACCTCGAAGCATTAATGGAATCATCATCATCATAGGCAGTCCACCGAAATCGAGGAAGACTTGCTTCCACTCTAAATGTGAGTTCTTAGGTGACTGAACAGTCCAATACAGGAATTACGTCTCTGTCACAGGTGGGACAGACAGTCTTTGAAGGAAAGGGTCAGTGGGGAGTCTAGTTTGCCGCATGCTCCTTCCGCTGCCTGCGCTTGTTTTCTGTATGTTAATGACGACGAGACTCGAGGTGCTCAGTGCCCTCCCGGCTGCTCTTCCTCCACTTAGGCTTTGGCCAGGTGTCGGTGGGGATGCTGCTCTTTATCAAGGAGGCTTTGAGAGTGTCCTTGAAACATTTCCTCTGCCCACCTGGGGTTTGCTTGCCATGTAGGAGTTCCGAGTAGAGCGCTTGCTTTGGAAGTCTTGTGTCAGGAATGTGAACAATGTGGCCCGCCCAACGGAGCTGGTCGAGTGTGGTCAATGCTTCAATGCTGGGGATGTTAGCCTGATCGAGAACACTGTAGTTGGTGCGTCTGTCCTTCCAGGGCATTTTCAGCATCTTCCGGAGACATCGTTGGTAGTATTTCTCCAGCGATTTGAGATGTCTACTGCATATGGTCCACGTTTCTGAGCCATACAGGAGGGCGGGTATCTCTGAAGCCCTGTAGACCATGAGCATGCTGCCAGATTTGCGGGCCTGATCTTCGAAAAGTCTCTTCCTCAGGCGGCCGAAAGCTGCGCTGGCGCACTGAAGGCAGTGTTGAACCTCGTCGTCGATGTCTGCCCTTGTTGATAATAGGCTCCCAAGGTATGGAAAGTGGTCCATGTTTTCCAGGGCCACGCCGTGGATCTTGATGAGGGGCAGTGCTGTGTGGCGGGGTCGGGGTGGTGGAGGACCTTTGTCTTACGGATGTTTAGTGTAAGCCCATGCTTTCGTACGCCTCAGTGAAGATGTAGACTATGACTTGGAGTTCAGTCTCTGAATGAGTGCAGACGCAAGCGTCGTCTGCATACTTTAGCTCGAGGACAGAGGATGGGACGGTCTTGGATCTGGCCTGGAGACGACAAATGTTGAACAGGTTCCCACTGGTTCTGTAATTTAGTTCCACTCCAGTGGGGAGCTTGTTGAGTGTGAGGTGGAGCATTTCAGCGAGGAAGATCGAGAAGAGGGTTGGCGCGATGACACAGCCCTGCTTGACCCCGGTCCGGACGTGGATTGGGACTGTGGTGGATCCGTTGGTCAGGATCACGGCTTGCATATCGTTGTGGAGCAGGCAGAGAATGGCGACAAACTTTTGGGGGCAGCCAAAATGGAGGACGCTCCATAGTCCCTCATGGTTAACAGTGTCACAGGCCTTTGTAAGGTCAAAGAAGGCCATGTACAAGGGTTGGTGTTGCGCCCTGCATTTCTCTCTCAATTGTTGCGCCGTAAAGATCATGTCCGTTGTGCCCCGTAGTGGACGGAATCCACACTGTGACTCCGAGAGGAGCTCCTCAGCCACAGGGAGAAGACGGTTGAGGAGGATTCTAGCGATGACCTTCCCAGTGGATGATAACAGGGAGATTCCTCTGTAGTTGCCGCAGTTGGACTTGTCCCCTTTTTTAAAGATGGTCACGATTACTGTATCTCTGAGATCTCCAGGCATGCTCTCTTCTATCCAGACGAGAGAGGTGAGGTCATGCATTCGTGCCAATAGTGCCTCTCCGCCATACTCTTTTGATGAGAATGACCAGGAGATCCAAGAGCAGGGCATTCCATCCGCTCCCATTGCTTTGTTATTCTTGAGCTGACGGATGGCCTTTCCTACCTCGTGCAGGGCTGGGGTTTTGCTGAGATGGTGGCGGGTAGCATACTGCGGGATGGAGTAAAGAGCACTCGAGTCAAAGGCAGAGTCCAGATTAAGGAGATCTTCGAAGTGCTCCTTCCAGCGGGTCCTGACTGCCTCGGTGTCCTTGATGAATAACTCCCCGTTCTTGGCCAGCAGTGGGGCCTTGGGTGCTTGGGTTGTAAGTGGACTTGACTGCGGTGAAGAATCCTCGCACATCATGGCTGTCGGACAGCTGTTGAATCTCCTGTGCTTTCTCCACCCATCTATTCTTTAGGTCACGGGTTTTTTGCTGAACCTCGGCCTTAAGCCGTCTGTAAAGCTGCTTTGCTGCCCCCAAGTTGGGTTGTTGTTTAAGGCTCAGAAATGCCCTGCGCTTGTGATTTATTAGCTCTTGGATCTCCTGGTCATTCTCATCAAACCAGTCCTGGTGTTTCCTGGTTGAGTGGCCGAGCGTCTCTTCGCTGATTACCACTGATTATGATGGCCTGGAAGGCAGATCAAGCGCTGTGGGCATTCTGCATCTCAGGGTCATCAAGGATCACCAGGTTAGCAGTGACGCGCTAGCTGTATAGGGCTGTCTTAGCTGGGTCTTAAAGTATCCCGGCGTTGATTTTTTTTGTGGCACTGCTTCTGCTGCCGTTGCCACTTTGGGGCTATGTTGATATTGATGATGGACCTTGGTGAGGCCTCACCTGGAATATTGTGTTCAGTTTTGGTCTCCTAATCTGAGGAAGGACATTCTTGCTATTGAGGGAGTGCAGCGAAGGTTCACCAGACTGATTCCCGGGATGGCAGGACTAACATATGAGGAGAGACTGAATCGACTGGGCCTGTATTCACAGGAGTTTAGAAGAATGAGAGGGGATCTCATAGAAACATATAAAATTCTGATGGGACTGGACAGGTTAGATGCTGGAAGAATGTTCCCGATGTTGGTGAAGTCCAGAACCAGGGGACATAGTCTAAGGATAAGGGGTAAGCCATTTAGGACTGAGATGAATAGAAACTTCTTCACTCAGAGAGTTGTTAACCTGTGGAATTCTCTACCGCAGAGAGTTGTTGATGCTAGTTCATTAGATATATTCAAGAGGGAGTTAGATATGGCCCTTATGGCTAAAGGGATCAAGGGGCATGGAGAGAAAGCAGGAAAGGGATACTGAGGGAATAATCAGCCATGATCTTATTGAATGGTTCGAAGGGCCAATGGCTTACTCCTGCACCTATTTCCTATGTTTCTATGTAACGGGGTGACCCATGCTCATGCCTACCCAATTTACAGGACAGGTGATGCAAAGTACTCTGAAGCTGTTAGGGATTAAGGGAAACTGGCAAGTGGCCCATAATCCCCAGTCGTCCGCAATTGTAGGGAGAATGAGCCGGATTCTCAAGCTAGCCCTTCGAAAAGAATTAGAAGAGCAGCCCAAGTGGTGGGATGAAGTGTTTCCTCTGATCCTCATGGGGATACGGAGTAACAAATCCAAAGGGACTGGGTATTCCCCACACCAGTTAGTAATGGGGTGACCCATGCACATGCCTACACATTTACTGGTCCCTACTCTTATTCACAAACAGTTGAAAGAGATAAGCAGAGACATATTTGTGAAGGCGTTGTGAGAGTTCTTAAACGAACTCAACCTGAATGCTGTGCATAACTTCGGGAAAACATATCAGCGGAACCGGTTGTATTTAGCCCCAAGTAAACCACAGGAATGCATATAGGAGACCAGGTGATGATACGCAACTAGGTGAGGGTGGGGTGTTTGAACCCCTCAATAAAGGACCATATAGTATAGTGGGCAAGGCTAGCCCGATGGTATATGTAGTACAGCTCCCAAAGCGGGTAAAATGGTTCCACAATAATCTGATGAAGCTGAACCGACCAGAAAGAAGGTTAGAAAGGCAACAGGCTACCATTATGAGTATGATTGGCCGAGTTCCACCCATAATTTGGGACTGTGAGGAACTGGGGATCAGCCGGTAGAACACCCGGTCCTGGATAATCAGGAGTCTGACAGGGAGGTGGCAGAAAGGGACAAGACTCCGCGTCCAACGGAAAGGTCCCCGAATCTGTTTCTAGCAGGAACGCAAAGAAGCAAGAGGAAACGAAAACCTTTACACCTTGTCCGTCATAATTTAAATACGTAATGTATGTTCAGCCTGTGGGAGGTGAAATCAGTCACTGAGCAAGTTTTATTTTTGTTTAATCTCAGATGATCGTCCAATGGAACAGAACGTGTTTTGGGGAATCTTGTGCGTGGCAGGGACAGCACTGACATGGCCGGAGATCCAAGGCAAAGAATGTTGCGAGCCAAAAGGAGAGGTCCCTGGGACACAACAAAAGCAGGAGGGAGTAATGAGCTATCGGGTAAAATGGTCGCCTGTTGTGGAGCCGGACCGAGACCAGATTGCGTACATTCCTCTCCCCTCAGGAAGGTGGGAGGAATCATTGTATAGACACCAGCAGCACCAGGACTCTCGGTCCATTTGGGTCAGAGGGTGGTGAGCCACTAAGAGTGGGAAGAAATCCAGGCAGTTGTCACACCCCCCTGGGGACTAATACTAACTTACTTCCTTTGAAGGTTCCCGCATAACGTTACAAAAGGAATAGGGACTGAACATCCACTGGAAAGAGAAAACCAAAAACACATAATAAAGTTTGAGGGAGTCAAGGGTGGATGCCAAAACTCATGCCCAGGACAGCTTTCAGTGACCAATTATAAAGTCTGGGACGGAGACCCAGTATGTTTGGGCTTCCACGGGAAAATGGAACAATAGCTGGTAAACTATTACAAACGGAATCATAACAGCTAGTGGGGTAAGTTGCACTGCACTGCAGGGGAATTAAGGTAGGAAGGGTTTCAATTAATCAAGGTTAAGAAGATCAAACCCACTAAGCCTAGGAGAGAGCATAAATGTCCTGCTCTCACACCGGGACCTAAGAATGGATTAGTCCTCATTCCCACTCAAAGATTTTGTACCATGACGCATAGCATGAGGTGAAAGCTGTGGTGTTGAACTTTCTTTCTTTTTCGGCAGTCCCTCGGAGTCGAGGATGACTTGTGTCCACACTAATATACATGACAAATATGAGTTGTCAGGTGACTGATGAGACCAATGCGGGACGTACAGTCTCTGTCACAGGTGGGGCAGACGGTGGTTGAAGGGACAGGTAAGTGGGGTGCTTGGGTTGTCATGCGCTCCTTCCACTGTTTGCAGTTAGCTTCCGCGTGCTGCCGGCAAATAGACTCGAGGTGTTCGGCACCTTCCCGGATGCTTCTCCTCCATTTTGTGTGGTCTTGGGCCAGGGATTCCCAGGTGTGTGTGGGGATGCTGCACTTTTTCAAGGAAACGTTGAGGGTGTCCTTAAAATGTTTTCTCTGCGCACCTGGGGATAGCTTGCCGTGTCGGAGCTCTGAGTAGAGTGTTTTGGGAGTCTATTAAGAACATAAAAAATAGGAGCAGGAGTAGGCCATTTGGCCCATCGAGCCTGCTCCGCCATTCAATAAGATCATGGCTGATCGGATCATGGACGCAGCTCCACTTCCCTGCCCGCTCCCCATAACTCTTTGCTCCCTTATCGCTCAAAAATCTGTCCACCTCCTCCTTAAATATATTCAATGACCCATCCTCCACAGCTCTCTGGGGCAGACAATTCCATAGATTTACAACCCCTAGTTTTAGTTTCCCCTATGAGTGGAAATATCCTCTCTGCATCCACCTTGTGGAGCCCCCTCATTATCTCATAAGTTTCAATGAGATCACCTCTCATTCTTCCGATGTGTATAGGCCCAACTTACTCAACCTATCCTCATAAGTCAACCCCCTCAACTTCGGAATCAACCCCGTGAACCTGCTCTGAACAGCCTCCAATGTAAGTATATCCTTCCTGAAATACGGAGACCAAAACTGTATGCAGTACTCTAGGTGTGGCCTCACCAATACCCTGTATAGTTGTAGCAGGACTTCTCTGCTTTTATACTCTATCCCCCTTGCAACAAAGACAAACATTCCATTTGCCTTCCTGATTACTTGCTGTACATGCATACCAACTTTTTATGTTTCATGCACAAGGACCCCAAAGTCTTTCTGTACTGCAGCACTTTACAATTTTTCACCATTTAAATTATAGTTTGCTTTTGTATTATTTCTGCCAAAGTGGATAACCTCACATTTTCCCACATTATAATCCATCTGCCAAATTTTTGCCCACTCACTTTTATCATATTATCGGGCATGTGGACGATGTGGTTCGACCTTTGGAGCTGATCGTGCATCGTCAATGCTTCGATGCTGGGAATGTTAGCCTGAGCAAAACATTGATGTTGATTTGCAGGATCTTGCAGAGGGAGCATTGGTGGTTCTTCTCCAGTGCTGTATATAGTCCATTTCTGAAGCATATAGGAGGGAGGGTATCACTACTGCTCTGTAGACCATGAGTTTGGTGCTGGGTTTGAGATTCTGGTCTACAAATTCTCTCTTCCTGAGGTGAGTGAAGGCTGCACTGGCACACTGAAGATTGTGTTGGATTTTGTCATCGACGTCTGCCCTTCTTGACAGTAGGCTCCCGAGGTATGGAAAATGGTCCACATTGTCCAAGGCCTCAACATGGATCTTGATAATCGGGGGCAATACTGTGTGGCGCGGCAGGTCGGTAGAGACCCTTTGTGTTATGGATGTTTAATGTAAGGTCCATACTCTCGTACACTTCGGTGAAGGTGTTGACGATGGCTTGGAGTTCGACCTCCAAGTGTGGGCAAATGCAAGCGTCCTCTGCATAGTGAAATTCAATGACAGAGGATAGGATGACCTTGGATCTGGACATGGAGGCGACAGAGGTTGAACAGTTTCCTGTTTGTTCCGTATATTAGCTCCACTCCATTGGGGAATTTATTGAGGGTAAGGTGGAACATTGCAGCAAGGAAGATTGAGAAGAGCGTTGGTGCGATGACACAGCCTTGCTTGACCCCAGTCTGTACGTCTATTGGGTCTGTGGTGGATCCGGTGGTCAGGATCACGGCTTGCATGTCATCGTGGAGCAGGCGAAGGTTGATGATAAACTTTTGAGGGCAGCAGAATCTGAGGAGGCCACGCCATAATCCCTCAGTTGACAGTGACTTCACGGTTGTGAGGTCAAAAAAGGCCAGGTACAGAGGCTGATGCTGCTTCCTGCATTTTTCATGAATTTGACGCACGGTGAAGATCATGTCCATTGTGGTCCTTAGTGGGCGGAATCCACATTGCGACTCTAGGAGGAGCTCTTCAGCCACTGGGAGAAGACGATTGAGAAGGATTCTTGCGATGACTTTCCCTACGGCAGACAGCAGGGAAACTCCTCTGTAATTATTACAATCGGACTTGTCACCTTTCTTGAAGATGTTCACGATTACAACCTCCCTGAGATCCACTGGCATGCTCTCCTCCTTCCAAATAAGAGAAATTAGTTCATGGATTCGCCATTTTTTAGTGCTTCAGTGGGGATTACATCTGCTCCTGAGGCCTTGTTGTTCTTCAGTTGTCAGATGGCCTTTTCAACCTCATGCCGGGCTGCGGTTGTGTTGAGGTGGTGGCTGGTAGCATGCTGCGAGATGAAGTTGAGGACACACATCGAAGACAGAGTCTCGGTTAAGCAGACCTTTGAAGTGCTTCTTTCAGCGGGCACTGACTGCCTCTCTGTCTTTAATGAGTACCTCTCCATTCTTGGCCCTCAGTGGGGTAGGACCTTGGGAACTTAAGACGACGGTGGTCTTGACTGCACTAACGAATCCATGCACATCATGGTTGTCGGCCAGTTGCTGGATTTCCTGCGCTTTTTCCACCCATCATCTGTTCTTTAGGTCACGAATTTTATGTTGGATTTCAGCCTTTAGATGTCTATTGAGCTGCTTTCGTGCTCTCGAGTTGTGCCCAGGTACAAGTTCAAGAATGCCTTGTGCTTGCAGCTTATTAGTTCCTGAATCTCCTGGTCATTCTCGTTGAATCAGATTTGATGTTTCCTGGTGGCGTGACCAAGCATCTCCTCACATCTGCCAATTATGGAGGCATTGAGGGCAGGCCAGGCACTGTGGACACTCTGCATCTCCGGTTCACTGGAAGTCGTCAGGTTGGTTGTGAGGCGCTGTCTTAGCAGGGTCTCTGAGTGCTCCAGCATTGATTTTCCTGCAGCAGCGTTTCTGTTGCCGCTGCTGTTTTGGGGCTACATTGATGGAAATGATAGAGCAGAGTAGGCGGTGGACAGTCAGTTGTCAGCTCCTGTCATGGCACGAGTGATGCACACATCCATACGGTCCCTCACTCAGATGACGATATAGTCTAGCAGATGCCAGTGCTGGAGCGAGGGTGTTGCCATGAGGCCTTGTATTTGTCTCTCTGACGAAACATGGTGCTGGTTATGACAAGACCATGTGCTCATCATTTTGTCAGGAGGGGGGTACCATTGGAGTTGGTTTTCCCTACCTCCTCTCTGCCGATCACACCTCCCCAGAGGTCTGTGTCCTTTCCAAATTTGGCATTAAAGTCGCCAAGGAGGATCAGTTTGTCACCCATTGGTACTCGGGACTGGGATTGTTCAAGGCTGGAGTAGAATTCCTCTTTAGTCTCGTCTGTAGCTTCCAGCGTTGGGGCGTACGCACTGATGACCATAGCACACTTGTTCAGGGCTAGGGTGAGCAAAAGGGTCATGAGGCGTTCGTCTATCCTGCAAGGGGAGTCTGTGAGACGCCCAACTAGCTGATTTTGTATGGCGAAGCCTACACTATGGAGACGGCATTCTTCTTTTGGTTTACCTTTCTAGAAGGTGTAACCACCACCTTGTTCCTTGAGACGGCCTTCCCCTGCTCGCTGAACCTCGCTTTGGACGGCGATGTTTATGTCAAGTTGTCTGAGTTCCCAGGCAACGATAGCAATACGGCGTTCCGGTCTGACGCTGTTGGGATTGTCCATGAGGGTCCTGATGTTCCAGGTCCCGAATTTCATTTTAAGTTACAGAGTTAGGATTACCGGAGTGGTGTAGCTTCAAGACAAGGGTGTTCTACAAAAGGTTGTTGAAACAAGTGTTGGTAGACACACAGCCAGGAGGGTTCGTTAGCCACGGAAGTGAACACCAGGATAGTATTTAGAAAAAAAACGTTGACACGGGTGGTTTTAACAGTAGGCGAAAAAGGGAGTTAATCAAGGATGTGGCCACAGTGTTTAATACTGGGACATCATTGGTGAATAGTCTGGCTTTGGCTACCCTGGAGGGAAGAATCGGGAACTTAAAAACTAAACTCAAGGAGATACTTGAGGGTGCTAATGACAACCAGATAGGGGAAGATAAAATTAGGACCGTCCATTTGCAGGATATTGTGGAAGGTCTGGGATGGCACACTAAGACAATTAACAAATTGATCAAAGAAGATAGCACCACTTTTGATGAAGCCGCCAGAAATGACATTTGCATAATGTATGGACCCTGGTTGTTCGAAACAGGCCTGAGAGATGCTCGAACGTATCCAAGAAGGTAAAATTCCTCCGTGGGTAACTAACAAACACCTCAAAGCATTAATGGAATACCGTAATAACGTCAATTTGTCAGCTCCGAGGTCTAATTCAGATATATCCTGTCTAAGCCAATTGTAGCACAAGTAATCCGACAATACTGGGATTGGTGTTATATTTGCCAGTAATTCCCCACGGGACCGTGCCACTCCCGGTGTATTGGATAGAAAATATAGGCCTGTTGCGAGGTGAAAATTAAGCAAAGTATCATGGAATCTCTCCATCTGCAGTAAACTTGGTAGATTATATGGTGGGGACAAGTTTAGAAGTATGCAATACTCGCGGGGACACCGTGATGTGTCCCTATGCTGTTGAGGAACATTCTCAGCTGACGACGTGAGGGTTCAATAATTCAGGAACCGAGGTGAATTGCACCATGGAAGCTTTGAACGCTCAGCCTGCAGTCCATGCAAAGCGCATATGTGGAAAAGGTGAATACTGAGTAACAACCAGGCACACAACCTACACTCACGGCACTTTGCAATGCCTAATTACACACGACACATTCTGTTTAAGCCCTACTAGTCCGGTGAGGATAGGGGCGCAAGAACTGATAAAGGTTCAGTGGGTTGATTCCGGAGATGAGGGGGTTGACTTATGAAGATAGGTTGAGTAGCTTGGGCCTATACTCATTGGAGTTCAGAAGAATGAGAGGTGGTCTTATTGAAACTCATAAGATAATGAGGGGGCTCCACAAGGTGGATGCAGAGAGGATATTTCCACTCATTGGGGAAACTAAAACTAAGGGACATAGTCTTAGAATAAAGGGCTGCCCATTTAAAACTGAGATGAGGAGAAATTTTTTCTCTGAGGGTTTTAAATGTATGAAATTCTCTGCCCCAGAGAGCTCTGGAAGATGGGTCATTGAATATATTTAAGGCGGAGATAGACAGATTTTTGAGTGATAAGTGAGAAACGTGTTATGGGGAGTGGGCAGGGAAGTGGAGCTGAGTCCATGATCAGATCAGCCATGATGGCCTACTCCTGCTCCTACTTCCTTGTTCGTATGTTTATCAACACAGTGCGACAGGAATTGAAGGAAAAGGTGATTTAAAAGGGAATTTAAGAGGTATGTGGAGAGGTTCGGGTATGACATCCCACCATTGCCAAAGCATTTTGCAAAGCTAGAGGAACGGATCGAAAGATCCAGGAAACATTATTATCAGCTACAGCAAACAAACAAGAGATTAGCGGGGAAAATTAATGAAATCCCGGAAACCTCATGGTGGGCTCGGGTTATTGGAACTAAGATACAGATCCATCCATGGATCCATATAGCCTCTCATGTGTTGGTGGTTGTTCAACCAATTGTAGTATCATATTGCTCATCGATTCATGTGGAATAATAAAGTTATTGAACGAGAAACCTACTGGCTGACATAACATGCCATAGGTGATTCCTCTGAATGTATTCTGCGAT
The DNA here is from genome assembly GCF_044704955.1 of Pristiophorus japonicus. NCBI lineage: Eukaryota > Metazoa > Chordata > Chondrichthyes > Pristiophoridae > Pristiophorus > Pristiophorus japonicus. The sequence continues at coordinate 165,013,600 of NC_091987.1, forward strand.
GTCTACATGGAAGTGTAACAATTTATTTTAAGAGTAAATTATATCACTTGAGGGTGGATACTGTCGGGCTTGAAAACCTCACTTTTGAAAATCAACAATAACTTTCAAAATAAACTTCTGTATAAAGCACCCAGTGTAAGGCCCAGGAAATCAAACTTTTTTAAACATTCTGTATAAATGCACATGTAAACACGAAAGCTGCAAATATTGACTATCTGTAATCTGTAAGAACTTCAGGAGACTTCTGTTTAAAATGCTTTATGTGAAGCTCGTAAGGCTGTGAGTCTGTGCTAATGATGAGAAACCCCTGTAGTGATACCCCAACACAGCAGGCTGTAAGAAACCTTTTGTGTAGGAATGTAAAAACACGCAAATTGTAATCAGCACAAACATTGAGAAATCCCAACACAATAGAAGTGATACTGACTGTCAGAAACCTTTGTAGAAATGTAAACACTGATACTAACGATGTAAAATGAGAGAACAAAAATCAATGAGACACAGTGAGGTCGATGATAGTGCTAGACTATAGACAATGGCGACCAGTTACCGAAGTGTGTAATACGGGTCAATCGTGAGTGTGAAGGGAAATTGCGGCAGACTCAGGAAAAATGACTGGGAACACGGCTGCAGTCAAGGAAGGGAGACGCGCATCACGACACGTCAGTGGACCACTGGGAGGATCGTGAGCATGCAGGAGACTGAGGAACTGGTAACTATGATGTTGCTTAGCATGTCAAGGGACATACCGATAGGTGTAATGTTGATAACAGCTTGATCAATATTCAGTAAAGGCTGCCACGCAAAGTGGGAACTATATTTATTGGTGCCTTGTCAATGTTTTCCAGAGTCAATCTCTGAGAAGTAGCTGGTAGTATTAACTAATTTGTTCTTCCCCGTTACTAATTAATCCAGGACAAAACCATCGTCCTACACACACTTTTTTGAACAAGGGTGGAACATTTGCAATTCTCCAGTGCATTGACACCAACCCCGGGGGGTTGGCTGTCCTATATTAACCCATGCTTCTCCAAGTGAGAATTAATTTTGTCTTTGATTATGGTCTCTAGTAATTTTCCCACCAACTACGTTAGACTGACTGGCCTGTAGTTACCAGGGTTAACCCTCTCCCCCTTTTTAAACAGGGGTGTAACATTTGCAATCCTCCAATCCCCGGCACCTCTCACACATCCAAGGAGGATTGAAAGATTGTGGTCAGAGCTACTGCTATCTCCACCCTCGCTTCCCTCAGCAACCTTGAATGCATTACATCTGGACCAGGTGACTTGTTAACTTGAAGTGAAGCCACCCTATTTAGCACCTCCTTTCTATTTTGAGCTTATCCAACATCTCTACTGTCTCTCCCCTCCTGCAACATTAACTTCCTTCTCTCCTGTTGTCAGGACAGGTGCAAAGTAATCATTCAGTACCTCAGCCCTCTGCCTCCTCACAAGGTTTTGCTTTTTGTCCCTAATTGGCCCCACCTTTATGATGGGTGAAAAGGGATTGGGGTGTTGCAGACTCCAGGGGGGCGATTGTTGCCGAATACTTTAGGTGGTAAAGAGCTGGCCAAGGTGGGGTCTTAAGCTGAAGTGCCGGTTTGGCACAAGATGCAATCTTGGTAAAGAAGTTGAAGATAACGCTAGGAACGGCCGCCCCGAGGCTTGTTAAACAGCTGACTGCCACTTAAAATGCCTGATAGCGCTCATTAAAGAGGCTGCATGGCTGCTAGCTAGCACGTCAACTATCGCCTTCTCCAACAGCAACAAGCTGTTTGGGAGTAAAAACGTTGTTTATGTCGATTTCAAGAGCTACTTAAATGGATACTCACTAGTTAAAGGGAAACTCACCATTTCATGGTCATTGCTGTTGGAGCTGTGAAGAGGACCTCTGAAACACATCGAGTGACTTTCTGGGACATTTTGTCAAGACCATCAACACGCGAGCAACATTTATTCCAGAAATTCTCTGAGGACTTCACCTAAGTGCAGTGCTACTCCACCTCATTGGACACCTTAGCGTCGCCAGGAGAAAGGGAGTACTTGAGCATGGGCATCTGGCTAAAGCTCCCCCTTGGTCTGAACGAGGAATGGGAGGAGGACATGAGGGCAGGCAGAATAGCACCAGCTGCTGCGGGAGGAACAGGAGGGCGAGGTGGAGTGCTTGGTGATAAGGGTGGAGGGGGGTAGGGGAGAGCAGTTTAAGAAGACAATTGGTAGAGCAGGAGAAATTGGGGCTTATCTTTGAATTCTAGTCTCATCAGTTTTGGCAGAGGAGAGCAGGACCCAATATTGCTTGATGTGGTCCAGCCAGATCTGGCGATAAATGACTAAACCAATTCTGCATCAGAGATGCTCAAGTCTGTGCTCCTTGGAATTGGAGGGCTGACGATGGGGAACCAACCAGGGTGGAAGAGAGTAAGGATTTTATTGGGAACAAGGCATCAAAGGCTTTCAATAAGATGTAATATTAAATTTAGAGTCAGCACATTCAGGGATGAAATCAGAAAACACTTTTTCACACAAAGGGTAGTGGAAATCTGGAACTCTCTAGCCCAAAGTGCTGTGGATTCTAGGACCACTGGAGCTTTCAAGACTGAGATAGATAGAATTTTAGTAGGTAAGAGTATCACGAGATATAGATCAAAGGCAGGTAAATGGAGTTGAGGTGCAAATCAGCCATGATCTAAGTTAATGGTAGAGAAAACCTTTGAAGCAAAATGTCCTCCTTCTGTTCCTATGAAAAAGTTTTTTGGAGGGGTGGATGCAGAGGGAAGTGGGGTTCGAAAGAGGTTTTGGGTGATACAAGGAATTGGCCAGAGATGGCCTCGTTAGTGAGTGAGACCATGGAAGTATGAAGCCAGTGGAGATGGCAAAGTTGAGCGGGTAGTCGCCAATATGGGTAGGATTTTAAAGAGGGGAAGAGTGGAACAAGTGTCTGATGTCACAACTTCATGACATCATGAAGCAACTTCAATCCCTTTAGAGTTTGCTTCCTTATCAAGGCACGACCACAAGAACTTTCAGTTATATAGCACCGTTAGCGTAGTAACACGCCCCATAGGAGCGTTATATAATATAAATTGATATCGAGGCACATAACGAGATATTAGGGCAGATGACCAAAAGCTTGGTCAAAGAGGTAGGTTTAAGGAGCATTTTAAAGGAGGAAAGAGACATAGAGAAGCAGAGAGATTTAGGGAGGGAATTCCAGAGCTTACAACCTTGGCAGCTGAAGGCACGGCCACCAATGGTGGAGCGATTAAAATCGGAGATGCTCAAGAGACCATAATTAGAGGAGCGCAGATAAAGACAGTGAAATAATTTTTTTAGACGGTGACAAACATACAACGTACAAACATACAACTGTGTTTACTCATCCTTCCTAGTCAGATACAAATACTATCTGACTGGATCCATATTATTTGAGACTATTCTATTGGAGTGAAAGAGCCTTATTGTTCTCCTGTATTACCTGGGCTGGAAATGCTGCATTCCCATTCCAACCCTGCATCATCTCGAGATGCGGGGGGGGGTCTTTATTCAGAACAAACAGCTGCTCAATCCAACATGGCTGCCAAGGGTTGTGAATGATGCCTTGAGCGTAAGGTCAGTATCTCCGGTCTGGGCCTTCACCCCCACCACCCACCTTAAACTGACACACACAGCTGGCAGGACTTAAAGGGCACATGACCCAGGGCCACATCAGAACGGAGGGGTTATGTAACCTGGCCTCACAATGAACACCATGATAACCCAGAAACCATGTGACAAAAATCAGCAAAGTGGTTGAAACTGTGCATTCGTGCAGTAACGAGGTAAGATCTTCAAGACAAGTACATTCATCAAATCTATCCAAATCCTGGAAGATCACCAAGTATCAATTGTAAACACTGTGGAAAGGAACAGTGTTCATTATCAGAGTGAAAGAAGTCAGAGAACTAATAGTCATCTGAACAGAGATCTGATTTCACACTGAGTGAGTGAACAAAGCCAATTTTTACTCATATGAATTATTTGGTTAAAACCTTTCTTTATATTGAAGAGTTGTAGAATTTGACTGCTAAAATGTCCCTCAATGTGGAAACATTTTCAATTATCCTCGTGAAGATGATAGCTGAGGAAGATGAAAGTTGTCAACAGAAAATATCAAAGACCCCCCTGACACTAGGGCGCCAGCACCTCGAAATAATATTAACAAGCTGCTGTGACTATCTGTGCCATCGCACCATGCGGATAGCTCCACACGGTGCTGTAATATTGGAGAGCATGGCGATGATAATCAAGGACAAGCTTGATCAAATCAGCCAAGCCCTAGCCAAGAAAGTTATTTCTTTGGCTGCAATGTGGATGACGATGTTAACCAGAGCACAAGCTGACAGTCAGGAAGCTGCCAACAATCTCCTGGTTGCTATGAGCTTCAGGTTCAGAAATGAAGTTCTCCAGTTGATGACAAAGAGTTTCAAACAAGAGCACCTTTCGCCTGTGTACATCGTCAAGGCATTAACAAAACTGACAATGGAAAATGTGCACGGCATGGTGCCTTTACTAAAATCTATCTTAGGGACCATGATCCCGGTATTCGTTGGCGTTAAACAGGCTGAGCTGAAGTCTGCATTTGTTTCAGCAGTGGGAAGTTTTAGCAAGAGCATCCTGATCTACCTGGGAAGTGTGAAGGAAACCGTAGACCTTAACATGACTAAAGATTCTTTCTCCGCCAAGATTAAAGCTGTCTATAGTCTGTTACTCAAGGTGTGGCTCGAGAAGGAGTCCTCTGAATTGATGATCCCAATAGTGGAAGCTCTAGGTCATATTATCTCCCTGCTGCCCAAGGACACACTGGAGGAGGAGCAGCCCAGGTTATTTCCAGGCATCCTGTCTCTCTACAAGAAGCAGCACAGGCATTTTTCCATGACAGAGTGTCTGTGCCAGGTACTGGATGTTACAACAGAGATGAGGTATCTAGGGCTCAAAGCACAGGTGGAAAGTCTCCACCAGCAGATGTGTGCTTCAGCCGGGTACAATAACCATTTTGCTGCGAAGAAACGCAGTAAGATCCTTTGCTGTTTTGGAGCGCAGGTCCCAGCTTATGCAGACACAATACTCAAACTTCTCCTCTCGCAGTTATAGAACACTGAGCAAAAAACAAGAGTAGGGTCACTGAATGTACTGAGGTAGCTCATCATATCGGTCTCGCCAATATCTGAGAGGGAGGCTCAGGTTGTGGTTGCCTCAAAACCACTTCTCCTAAACAAGAGCAGCAATCAGGAGAAGAAGCTAATTGCACAGGTAATGTGTGTCAAGGTCCAGCAAGGTTACCTTGATCTTGAGGGAGGAAAGGCAATGGTAGAATTTGTCATCCAACAGTGTGCTGCATCCATTGATTCAAGGACCTTGGTATCAGCCAGACCAGGTAACAGATGAGAAATTAGTGACAGTAAGTGAAACAGTACTGTGTGTAATCACAACTGCAGTTAAGATGGAGGATGTCCATTGGCCATTCTTACTGCAGTTTGTCACTATGACCCAGTACACCACCGCTTCAACAATAATATGTAACTGTTCAACACATCTTGAAAAAAAGGAACTGCAAGCCAGCAGTGAAAGACATTTCCTCACCAGCAATGAAGATGTCAATCTTCCTAAAGCCCAGGCATTGCTGACCCAGCTCCTTGTCGTGTCTTGTTGCCCATATCAGGGAGGAAGCCGAGGAGCTGCGGCACTGAGGCTAATGCAAGTCCTGAGCTTCAATATGCACCCAGCAACAGTGAGGGAGTGGGAAGAGGAGCTTCCTTCCTTGGCTGAAGAACTGCTGTAGAGTTCAAAGGAGACTCCAGCCCAAAGGGAATGTGAGGAGAAATTATTGCTGGTCTTGACCAGAACTCTCAATACTATTGATGACGAGGAATGGACATGTCAGCATGCTGATCAAATACATAAAGAGATCAGTACCAACAATCTTGCCCCAGAAGAGAAGGGCTTTCTGTATAAATTACTGGGGACAGTACTCTGTCAGACCCACACAATGAAAATAAAGGGGGAGCTTTACATAATGCTACTGAGTGTGCAGCACAGTGAGAGTGCAGAGAGAGAGGGTGCAGCCCTCGCCATTGGTTTCTGTGCTACAAAACACTTTGATGAAACCCTCAGTAGCCTGGAGGCATTTGCTAACTCCAACCGCTTTAAGGAAACAAAAGGTTTCTTGAATGTTCTTAGGGTCAAGCCTGATGGGGATTTGGCTAAAGCCAAGAGCACACTGGTTCTGTGTTATGGGAACATGGTCTCTACGCACCTGAGGAACTTGTGCTGTCCACAATCGAGACCCACATTCTGTGAGCTGTGATCAACCAATACATTACAACTGGGCAGGAGAAAAAGACTGAATCGAGGGATTATACTAAAGCTCAGCCTGATAAAGACCATTAGTCTGATAGCCAGATCCCTATATTCAAATCGCCAGATTGCTCCCCTCAACTTTATCAGAAACAGGGAGCTGCTGATGTACATGCTGGATTTTATCGAGGCCGAGACACCAGAGCTGCTGCAGAGCCCTGTTCGACAGTTGGCTATAGACGCCTGTACACATCTGATAAAATTACACACTGAATCAACCAAAGCGGAAACCTGCCATTTCATCCAAGCCTGCCTGACCAGTACTTTCAGCTTGTTACCTCCAGAACTGGACAATGCCAAGGACATGAATAGTAAAAGAAAAGAGATGGCAACACTTTATACTGAAACCATGAGTTCCCTGGAAGAGCTTCTGAGGCAATTATTGCTTCAGGACCTGACCCCTGAAGGACTTGAGGTCATTTTCCATCAGGTAGAAGTCTGGATTATTTCGACAGAAGATCATGAATGATAGAGAGCCATGGACACGGCCTTTCAGCTGCTGAAATTTTACAGGGAGAAGGTCAATATTCATAATGTAGCACCTGGAAATAACATGGGGACTCTGATTGGACAACTGCTGCTGCGTTGTGCAGAGCAATTGCTTCCCGTTCGACAGCTGGCTCTGGACACCTTGTACATCATCTTGGCCATTCAGTTATTGTATGAAAACACCAATCTGGATCAACAAATGGAGCAGTTGGAGGTGCTGAAAGCAGTTAACACTGATGCTTCAGTCGTCTTTCTAACATGCTGCCAGATCACGGAGCTCATTTCCAAGTGTTTGCCCCATGACCAGTTGGACAACTTGATCTTCGTAGCTTTCAAAGGATTGTCTGATCAACACCTTAGCTGTTCCAGTGCAGCCGCTATGCTCATGAGAGTCATCATTGAAAGACATGGCAGTGAACGACGGGATATCGTGACAGAGATACACCACGTGCTGAGTGTTCAGTTGGAATCAGTTCCTCGTGAGGAAGTGACATTTTCAGTTCTAAGGAGTATCGCCATATTGGCCTCACATAACAGAGCAACAGTTGTGTCCTGTCTCCTCACCTACCCCGTCCCTTTGGACAAGAATGCCCATGACGTGTGGCAATCACTGGCCAAGGACATAGAATGGGCCACGAGTACAATGAAAGAGCTATTGGACATACTCAACAATCAGCTACCATTTGCAATAAGCAGAAACCTATCCCATCAGAACAGCCAAGCATTCGAGCCAAGAATCCCTGGCTGCCATCTGTGGGCTGCATGAGATGATAAATGAGCCCGAGTCGGAAAAGGCGGTGACGACATTATTCCCGCAGATATTTAGTGCCCTGCTCATTTATCTTAACTTTTGCGCAAATGTTTGTCTGGTCAATGGTTTGGTTCCTGATGGGCGATCACAGCAGAGAGAAATCTCCATTGAGCCTATAACACGTGAGAGCAGCGATTAGTGCGTGAACTGAGTGGAGACACTGAAGGTCCTGCTAGTACGGACAAATATCGAAGCAGTGCTGAACAACAAGGTGCAAAGTGGAGGATGGGATCAGATGATGGATCTCTGCAAGTACGACACGGGCGTTGTCCTGCTGGCCAGGGCAATGGTGAGATTCGCTGGCCCCAGTCTGACTGGCGTTGTGAAAAGGCTGGCTGCCCAAATCCTTACGGTACGGTCCAAGATTGTCATGCAGTCACCGTGGCTTCATTCTTTGCAGAGCTGTTAAAATCTCCACAGCTGCAGCTCACTTGCATTCTGGCGAGAAGATTGCGAAGCTGTTTGCTCTATGATTGTCCAGTTGGTGTGTGTCAGCAGCCTGTACAACATTAGAGAGCATCACAATACTCAAAGATTGTCTCAGAACATGATGCGCACAATGATTACTCTGTTGGGAACCAGGAGAACAAGATGGAAGTGATAATATTTGAGAAGCTGTCATGCCTTCTGATTGTATCATGAGCAAACACCATCCAACCCTTTTCGGGAAAATCCGCGCCAGGATTAAACCACTCTTTGAGACTGAATCTGTCATGTATCTTACATTATTATATATAACTGTATCCCAACATGCAACACATGACTGTAATAAGATATGACCTGTAACCACCAGCATATCTTACCACCGAGGGTGCACTTGCAAGCGACAGGTATAGAAGCACAGGACTCAGGCAAGTGCAGCATTCCAGAACTGTGAAATAAAAGGTGCAGGTCCAGAGTGACCTTGACTTCACTACATGCCTCGTGTGAATCTGTACTGAGGGGACAGGACTTTAAAGTGGCGATGGGTTACGGGATTACAGAATCCACAGAATGGCGAACAACGGATCAGATGAAAAGTACAATGCGGGAGACAATTGGGAGGACTTTATAGAAAGGCTCCAGCAAAGCTTGTAACCAAAGACTGGTTAGGCGACGATACGGCAGACAAGAGAAGAGCCCATCTCTTGACCAGCTGTGGCTCGAAAACATACGCTTGAATGAAGGATCTGTTGGCAAGTCGTTTGAAGAATTGAGCACACTGGTAAGAGACCACTTGAAGCCAGCGAGCAGCCTACACATGGCCAGACACAGGTTCTACAACTACAAACGCTGTGTGGGCCAGATCATACCCGACTTCGTGGCGGAACTTCGGAGGTTGGCTAGTTTATGTGAGTTCTCCGATGAACTGAGGAGAGAAATGCTGAGAGACTTTTTCATTGAAGAAATAGGCCACGCAGGCATATTCCAAAAGCTCATAGAGACCAAGAACCTGACCTTAGAGGCAGCAGCACTGGTTGCAGACATTCTTGGTAGGGAAAGAAGAAAAGAGGTTGATTTACAATGCAGGTACGACAACTAACGAAATAATGGAACAAGGAGTTCACTGCATTAGAAAAGTTGCTACCCCCACACACAGACAAAACCAGCAGAACAGGCTTTCGACAGCAAGCAGTGGCAACAGAAGCCATCAAGGGCCACAGTAATTGCCGTTCACACCTCATCAACCCACAATGCGAGCAATCAACTACAAACTGAGAATTTAGTGACTGGGCAAGTCCCATCGTCCCAGTCATGAAGCCTGATGGATCCGTACGAATCTGTGGGGACTACAAATCTACCATAAACAGAGTCTCCCAACAGGACCAGTACTCGCTGCCCAGAGCGGAGGACTTATTTGCCACATTGGCTGGAGGTAAACTTTTCTCAAAATTAGACCTCACATCTGCGTATATGACACAAGAATTGACCGAGGAATCCAAGCTACTCACCACCATCAACACACATCGAGGTCTTTTCATGTACAATCGATGCCCATTCGGCATCAGGTCGGCAGCTGCCATATTCCAGCGCAACATGGAGAGTCTGCTCAAGTCCATCCCGGGGACGGTTGTATTTCAAGACGACATACTTATCACGGGCAGGGACACCGACTCCCATCTCCATAATTTGCAGGAAGTACTAAAGTGGTTGGATCGGGTAGGCCTACGAGTCAAGAAATCAAAGTGCCTGTTTCTCGCACCCGAGGTTAAATTTTTGGGCAGAAGGATTGCCGCTGATGGAATCCGCCCAACAGAGTCCAAAACAGAAGCAATTCGCCTGGCACCCAGGCCCCGGAATGTCTCGGAACTGCGCGCCTTTCTCGGGCTACTCAATTACTTTGGGAACTTTATGCAGAACTTAAGCACACTGCTGGAGCCTCTCCACATGCTACTCAGGAAAGAGTGCGATTGGTTTTGGGGAGACGCCCAGGAATGCTCCTTAATGTCCAGATCACCCAAGGTGGGTGGTACTTCCAGTGCTAGCATTTATATTGGTTTTTGTGATCGCCGGAATATCGCCCATTTTCAAACCCGCTATTTTCCACTTTATAATTTGGGTATTCGCGGGAGCGATGTGAAATGAGCATTAGCGTTTCTTTCAGTCGTGCAACGCCGGCGTCCATAGCAACGGTCTTTTCCCGCATTTCAGGAGGTTAGGGGTCATCTGCACGTGCGCAGAAGAGAGTGAAAGTGAAAGAGGAGAGAGAGAGATAGTGGAGAGAGCTGGTGAGGGATTGTGGTGGTGTAGTGCTGTGGATTGGTGGTTTTTGAGATTGGTGGATAGATAAAAAAACATGGATGCAAGTGAAGTAAGTGAAATAAGGATGAGCGAGGAGGAGGAGGAAGTGGCGGAGGTGGGAGAGATGGGGGGACGTAGGTGCGCAAAGTGCTTTAGTGAGGAGGCCAATGCTGCCTTAGTGGCAGAAGTTGAACGTAGGTGGACACATGACTTGGGACGTGGGAAACCATCCCCCAGGATTATCAATGGAGTTGGGCAGAGATTGCCGAGGTGATTTCTCCAGCATGCACAAAGTCAAAGAGCCCAACCAGTGCAGCAAGCACTGGAAAGATCTGGTTGGTTACGGCAGAGTAAATATTACATTTGTTTATATTAATTTACATAATTGTAATGATTAATTTAAATATGGATCTCATGCACTGTAGTTAGATCGATAATCATTTAATCCAAACCTCGATCTTAAACAATTTATTTGCAGACGGTAGATATAACCATGCATTCGATATGTATAACTAGCATGTGTTGTTTCGCGTTTAATAATAATAATATATCGGTCAGTAATCTACTATCTGTTGTATCTGTTCTGTAAAAGTGCCGAGCAATGATCTTATGCCATGCCATGCTGTTGTCACCTTTTGTAGAAAAAGCTTTCGAAGAATAGGGCCGAGCAACAGTGCACGGGTGGTGCATGGGTGATGCAAAGTAAATTAATGTCACTCGTAACTGTATAATATATGATTGATGAAATGATGTAATTTATTGATGCAGCGTTACGTAATGTTAAGTAATTAATGATGGGATCATGAAAATCAAAGTAATGCAGATTTTGTACTATCATGATGTTCATTAAATATGATGTCTGAAATTATTTTTACAGCAGTAGTGTTGCTCTCATGCACATCCCTGTGTAGCGTTTGGATTCCCATGTGACCCTGGCACCCCCTTGCCACGAGTACAATGAGAGAGCTGCTGGACATACTCAACAATCAGCTACCATTTGTGATAAGCAGAAACTATCCCGTCAAAAACAACCAAGCATTTGAGCCAAGAATCCCTGGCTGCCATCTGTGGGCTGCATGAGATGATAAATGAGCCCGAGTCGGCAAAGGCAGTGACTACGATATTCCCGCAGATATTTAGTGCGTTGCTCATTTATCTTAACTCTTGCGTGAATGTTTGTCTGGTCAATGGTTTGGTTCCTGATGAGCGATCACAGCAGAGAGAAATCTCCATTGAGCCTATAACACCTGAGAGCAGCGATTTGTGCGTGAACTGTGTGGAGACACTGAAGGTCCTGCTAGTACGGACAAATAACGAAGCAGTGCTGAACAACAAGGTGCAAAGTGGAGGATGGGATCAGATGATGGATGTCCGCAAGTCCGACACGGGCGTTGTCCTGCTGGCCAGGGCAATGGCGAGATTTGCTGGCCCCAGTCTAACTGGCGTTATGAAAAGGCTGGCTGGCCAAATACTTACGGTCCAAGATTGTCATGCAGTCACCGTGGCTTCATTCTTTGCAGAGCTGTTAAAATCTCCTCAGCTGTAGCACACTGGCATTCTGGGGAGAAGATTGCGAAGCTGTTTGCTCTATGATTGTCCAGTTGGTGTGTGTCAGGGGCCTGTACAACATTAGAGGGCATCACAATACTCAAAGATTGTCTCAGAACATGATGCGCACAATGATTATTCTGTTGGGGAACCAGGAGGACAAATAACGAAGCAGTGCTGAACAACAAGGTGCAAAGTGGAGGATGGGATCAGATGATGGATCTCCACAAGTCCGACACGGGCGAGATTTGCTGGCCCCAGTCTAACTGGCGTTGTGAAAAGGCTGGCTGCCCAAATATTTACAGTCCAAGATTGTCAATACAACATTAGAGGGCATCACAATACTCAAAGATTGTCTCAGAACATGATTCGCACAATGATTATTCTGTTGGGGAACCAGGAGGACAAATATCGAAGCAGTGCTGAACAACAAGGTGCAAAGTGGAGGATGGGATCAGATGATGGATCTCCGGAAGTCCGACACGGGAGTTGTCCTGCTGGCCAGGGCAATGGCGAGATTCGCTGGCCCCAGTCTAACTGACGTTGTGAAAAGGCTGGCTGCCCGAATACTTACGGTCCAAGATTGTCATGCAGTCACCGTGGCTTCATTCTTTGCAGAGCTGTTAAAATCTCCACAGCTGTAGCACACTGGCATTCTGGGGAGAAGATTGTGAAGCTGTTTGCTCTATGATTGTCCAGTTGGTGTGTGTCAGGGGCCTGTACAACATTAGGGAGCATCACAATACTCAAAGATTGTCTCAGAACATGATGCACACAATGATTATTCTGTTGGGGAACCAGGAGACAAGATGGAAGTGGTAATATTTGAGGTGCTGTCCTGCCTCTCTGATTGTATCATGAGCAAACGCCATCCAACCCTTTGTAGGGAAAATGCTCGCCAGGTTTATACCACTCTTTCAGGCTGAATCTGATAAGGTGCGGGCTGAAGTGTTCATCGTGTTGCTGATCTTGGCCAAATGTGGAATCGGAGGTTCCAAATCCTCCTTCTGCCGACAGGTCCATTCCAACCTGGTGCGCTTGTTGTTGCAACAGGATTGGCAGAGTGACGAGATGACCAGACCTTGTTGTTCAGCACTGCGGTTGCTCTTCTCGCTCATTGGATCTGTCAAGGCTTCCTCACTGATCGACAATGATGAGGAGGCGTCCACCAGGAGCTACGTGGGCTTTCTAAGAAACATTTCATGACAGTTGGCTCAAGATATCCCGAAACGGATCATGTTGTATTCCCAGGATTGCCAGTCGTTCTTCAGGAAGAACTACGATCAGGTGCAGTGACCTTGGCATGTTTACTGCACCAACGGTCGGAACGTGTCCGACCCACGCGCAGGGTCAGCTAGTGGAACATGAGCGCCATGAACTGCTGCCATTCACCAACAGACTGAAGGCTCAATGCTCAGGCCACCAACCTTCTCCACCTCCTCTTAGCAGCAGACTGATCAAGCATTCAACCTGATTTGTAAATATGTCATTTTATGGCTTGTAAATAAATTAATATCCTGTTGTTCCAGTGTAACTATCGGTGGATCTTCAAACAGTGCAGGATCCGTTGCTGCGTGACTGGGAGTGAACTCTCCTGATACTCTCTCTCACACACATTCACTGCTGACATTAGACACAGATCCTGCTCCTCACTCCATGCAATTCCTCGCTGGTTCACCATGCTCGTTTATTTATAGACATAGTCCCCTTACATCCCAAGTCATGTGCCCACATACGTTCGACTTCTGCCACTAAGGCAGCATTGGCCTCCTCACTAAAGCACTTTGCGCACCTACGTCCGCCCATCTCTCCCACCTCCGCCACTTCCTCCTCCTCGCTCATCCATATTTCACTTACTTCACTGGGATTTACCCGCGCACCCAAAGGCACAATCAGTCACATTGGGCTAGACTTTGCATTAATGTCCAGATCACCCAAGGTGGGTGGTACTTCCAGTGCTAGCATTTATATTGTTTTTTATGATCGCCGGAATATCGCCCATTTTCAAACCCGCTATTTTCCACTTTATAATTTGGGTATTAGCGGGAGCGATGTGAAATGAGCATTAGCGTTTATTTCAGTCGTGCAAGGCCGGCGTCCATAGCAATGGTCTTTTCCCGCGTTTCAGGAAGTTAGGGGTCATCTGCACGTGCGCAGAAGAGAGTGAAAGTGAAAGAGGAGAGAGAGAGATAGTAGAGAGAGCTGGTGAGGGATTGTGGTGGTGTAGTGCTGTGGATTGGTGGTTTTTGAGATTGGTGGATCGATAAAAAAACATGGATGCAAGTGAAGTAAGTGAAATAAGGATGAGCGAGGAGGAGGAGGAAGTGGCGGAGGTGGGAGAGATGGGGGGACGTAGGTGCGCAAAGTGCTTTAATGAGGAGGCCAATGCTGCCTTAGTGGCAGAAGTTGAACGTAGGTGGACACATGACTTGGGACGTGGGAAACCATCCCCCAGGATTATCAATGGAGTTGGGCAGAGATTGCCGAGGTGATTTCTCCAGCATGCACAAAGTCAAAGAGCCCAACCAGTGCAGCAAGCACTGGAACGATCTGGTTGGTTACGGCAGAGTAAGTATTACATTTGTTTATATTAATTTACATAATTGTAATGATTAATTTAAATGCGGATCTGATGCATTGTAGTTAGATCGATAATCATTTAATCCAAACCTCGATCTTAAACAATTTATTTGCAGACGGTAGATATAACCATGCATTCGATATGTATAGCTAGCATGTGTTGTTTCGCGTTTAATAATAATAATATATCGGTCAGTAATCTACTATCTGTTGTATCTGTTCTGTAAAAGTACCCAGCAATGATCTTATGCCATGCCATGCTATTGTCACCTTTTGTAGAAAAAGCTTTCGAAGAATAGGGCCGAGCAGCGGCGCACGGTTGATGCATGGGTGATGCAAAGTAAATTAATGTCACTAGTATACGTATAATATATGATTGATGATATGATGTATTTTATTGATGCAATGTTTCGTAATGTTAAATAATTAATGATGGGATCATGAAAATCAAAATAATGCAGATTTTGTACTATCATGATGCTCATTAAATATGATGTCTGAAATTATTTTTATAGCAGTAGTGTTGCTCTCATGCACATCCCTGTGTAGCGTTTGGATTCCCATGTGATCCTAGCACCCGCTTGCCACGTGTACAATGAGAGAGCTATCATTTGCAATAAGCAGGACCTATTCCGTCAAAACAACCTAGCATTCGAGCCAAGAATCCCTGGCTGCCATCTGTGGGCTGCATGAGATGATAAATGAGCCCGAGTCGGCAAAGGCAGTGACGACATTATTCCCGCAGATATTTAGTGCCCTGCTCATTTATCTTAACTCTTGCGTGAATGTTTGTCTGGTCAATGGTTTGGTTCTTGATGGGCGATCACAGCAGAGAGAAATCTCCATTGAGCCTATAAAACCTGAGAGCAACGATTTGTGCGTGAACTGTGTGGAGACACTGAAGGTCCTGCTAGTACGGACAAATATCGAAGCAGTGCTGAACAACAAGGTGCAAAGTGGAGGATGGGATCAGATGATGGATCTCTGCAAATCCGGCAGGGGCGTTGTCCTGCTGGCCAGGGCAATGGCGAGATTCGCTGGCCCTAGTCTGACTGGCGATGTGAAAAGGCTGGCTGCCCAAATCCTTACGGTCCAAGATTGTCATGCAGTCATCGTGGCTTCATTCTTTGCAGAGCTGTTAAAATCTCCACAGCTGTAGCTCACTGGCATTCTGGGGAGAAGATTGCGAAGCTGTTTGCTCTATGATTGTCCAGTTGGTGTGTGTCAGGGGCCTGTATAACATTAGAGAGCATCACAATACTCAAAGATTGTCTCAGAACATGATGCGCACAATGATTACTCTGTTGGGGAACCAGGAGAACAAGACGGAAGTGGTAAACTTTGAGGTGCTGTCATGCCTCTCTGATTGTATCATGAGCAAACACCATCCAACCCTTTATAGGGAAAATCTTAGCTAGGATTAAACCACTCTTTCAGGCGGAATCTGATAAGGTGTGGGCTGAAGCGTTCAGCGTGTTGAGGATCTTGACCAAATGTGGAATCGGAGGTTCCAAATCCCCCTTCTGCGGACAGGTCCATGCCAACCTGGTACGCTTGTTGTTGCACCTGGATGGACAGAGTGAGGAGGTGACCAGGGCTTGTTGTTCCGCACAACGGTTGCTCTTCCCACTCATTGGATCTGTTGCGGCTTCCTCGCTGATCGACAATTATGAGGAGGCGCCCACCAGGAGCTACTTCTGAACATTTCATGACAGTTGGATCGAGATATCCTGAAACAGATCACGTTGTATGCCAAGGATTGCCAGTCGTTCTTCCTGAACCCCCAGGAGCAACTTCAATCAGGTGCAGTGACCTTGGCATGTTTACTGCACCAATGGTCGGAACGTGCGCGACCAGCGCGGTGGGTCAGCTGGTGGAACATGAACGCCATGAACTGCTGCCGTTCACCAACTGACTGAAGGCTCAACGCTCAGGCCATCAACCTGCTCCACCTCCTCTTCCTCCTCTTAGCAGCAGACTGATCAATCATTCAACCTGATTTGTAAATATGTCATTTTATGGCATGTAAATAAATTGATATCCGGTTGTTCCATTGTAACTATCGGTGGATCTTCAAACAGTGCAAGTCCCGTTGCTGCGTGACTGGGAGTGAACTCTCCTGATACTCACACACTCTCACACATGACATTGGCACAGATCCTGCTCCTCATTCCATGCAATTCCTCGCTGGTTCACCATGCTCGTTTATTTATAGACGCAGTCGCCTTACAAACAGTGCAGGGATTTGCCCGTGCTTTCCCAAAGTGCCTCGCTTCACACTCAGCCACATTGGGCTAGACTTTGCATTAGTGTCTAGATCACCCAAAAGTGGGCGGTATTTCCAGTGTTAGCGTTTATATTGGTTTTTGTGATCGACGGAATAACATCCATTTTCAAACCCGCTATTTTCCACTTTATAATTTGGGCGCTGGCGGGAGATATGTGAAATGGGCATTAGCGGTTTTTTCAGTCGTGCAAGGCCGGTGTCCATAGCAATGGTCTTTTCCTGTGTTTCAGAAGGTTAGGGGTCATCTTCACATGCGCAGAAGAGTGAAAGTGAAAACAGAGAGAGACAGATAGTGGAAAAAGCTGGTGAGGGATTGTGGTGGTGTAGTGCTGTGGATTGGTGGTTTTTGAGATTTGTGGATAGATAAAGAAAACATGGATGCAAGTGAAGTAAGTGAAATCTGGGTAAGCGAGGAGGAGGAGGAAGTGGCGGAGGTGGGAGAGATGGGGGGACGTAGGTGCGCAAAGTGCTTTAGTGACGAGGCCGATGCTGCCTTAGTGGCAGAAGTCGAACGTAGGTGGGCACATGACCCGGGGTGGGCATGGGAAACCACCCCCCAGGGTTTATCGATGGATTTGGGCAGAGAGTGCCGAGGTGGTTTCTCCAGCATGCACAAAGTCAAAGAGCTCAACCAGTGCCGCAAACGCTGGAACAATCTGTTTGGTTCCGGCAGAGTAAGTATTACATTTATTTATATTAATTTACGTAATTGTAATGATTCAGTTAAATGCAGATCCGATGCATTGTCGTTAGATCTGTAATCATTTAATCCAAACCTCGATCTTAAAGAAATTATGTACAGACGGTAGATATAACCATGCATGCGATATGTATAATGTTTACAGTGGACTAGCATGTGTGTTGTTCTGCGTTTAATAATAATATATCGGTCAGTAATCTACTACCTGTTGTCTCTGTCTCTGTAAAAGTACCAAGCAATGATCTTATGCCATGTCATGCTGTTGTCACCTTTTGCAGAAAAAGCTTTCAAAGAATAGGGCTGAGCAGCGGCGCAAGTGTGGCAGCCCAGCGGACCTTAGCACCCTCACTGATCTGGAGGAGCGGGCACTGGAACTTGTGGGCATTCACAACCGGTCGGCCACCCATGCTGCATCGGAACCTGTCCTCACGCCACGTGAGTAAAGTATAAACCATTGGGTGATGCAAAGTAAATTATTGCCACTGGTATCCGTATAATATATGATTGATGATATGATGTATTTTATTGATGCAATGTTACGTAATGTTATGTAATTAATGATGGGATCATGAAAATCAAAGTAATGCAGATTTTGTGCTATCATGATAATCACTAAATGTGATGTCTGTAATAATTTTTAGAGCAGTAGTGTTGCTCTCGTGCACATGCCTGTGTAGCGTTTGGATTCCCATGTGACCCTGGCACCCCCTTGCCACGTGTACAATGAGAGAGCTACCATTTGCAATAAGCAGGACCTATTCCGTCAAAACAACCTAGCATTCGAGCCAAGAATCCCTGGCTGCCATCTGTGGGCTGCATGAGATGATAAATGAGCCCGAGTCGGCAAAGGCAGTGACGACATTATTCCCGCAGATATTTAGTGCCCTGCTCATTTATCTTAACTCTTGCGTGAATGTTTGTCTGGTCAATGGTTTGGTTCTTGATGGGCGATCACAGCAGAGAGAAATCTCCATTGAGCCTATAAAACCTGAGAGCAACGATTTGTGCGTGAACTGTGTGGAGACACTGAAGGTCCTGCTAGTACGGACAAATATCGAAGCAGTGCTGAACAACAAGGTGCAAAGTGGAGGATGGGATCAGATGATGGATCTCTGCAAATCCGGCAGGGGCGTTATCCTGCTGGCCAGGGCAATGGCGAGATTCGCTGGATTCAGTCTGACTGGCGATGTGAAAAGGCTGGCTGCCCAAATCCTTACGGTCCAAGATTGTCATGCAGTCACCGTGGCTTCATTCTTTGCAGAGCTGTTAAAATCTCCACAGCTGTAGCTCACTGGCATTCTGGGGAGAAGATTGTGAAGCTGTTTGCTCTATGATTGTCCAGTTGGTGTGTGTCAGGGGCCTGTATAACATTAGAGAGCATCACAATACTCAAAGATTGTCTCAGAACATGATGCGCACAATGATTACTCTGTTGGGGAACCAGGAGAACAAGACGGAAGTGGTAAACTTTGAGGTGCTGTCATGCCTCTCTGATTGTATCATGAGCAAACACCATCCAACCCTTTATAGGGGAAATCCTCGCCAGGATTAAACCACTCTTTCAGGCGGAATCTGATAAGGTGTGGGCTGAAGCGTTCAGCGTGTTGAGGATCTTGACCAAATGTGGAATCGGAGGTTCCAAATCCCCCTTCTGCGGACAGGTCCATGCCAACCTGGTACGCTTGTTGTTGCACCTGGATGGACAGAGTGAGGAGGTGACCAGGGCTTGTTGTTCCGCACAACGGTTGCTCTTCCCACTCATTGGATCTGTTGCGGCTTCCTCGCTGATCGACAATTATGAGGAGGCGCCCACCAGGAGCTACTTCTGAACATTTCTTGACAGTTGGATCGAGATATCCTGAAACGGATCACGTATGCCAAGGATTGCCAGTCGTTCTTCCAGAACCCCCAGGAGCAACTTCAATCAGGTGCAGTGATCTTGGCATGTTTACTGCACCAATGGTCGGAACGTGCGCGACCAGCGCGGTGGGTCAGCTGGTGGAACATGAACGCCATGAACTGCTGCCGTTCACCAACTGACTGAAGGCTCAACGCTCAGGCCATCAACCTTCTCCACCTCCTCTTCCTCCTCTTAGCAGCAGACTGATCAATCATTCAACCTGATTTGTAAATATGTCATTTTATGGCATGTAAATAAATTGATATCCGGTTGTTCCATTGTAACTATCGGTGGATCTTCAAACAGTGCAAGTCCCGTTGCTGCGTGACTGGGAGTGAACTCTCCTGATACTCACACACTCTCACACATGACATTGGCACAGATCCTGCTCCTCATTCCATGCAATTCCTCGCTGGTTCACCATGCTCGTTTATTTATAGACGCAGTCGCCTTACAAACAGTGCAGGGATTTGCCCGTGCTTTCCCAAAGTGCCTCGCTTCACACTCAGCCACATTGGGCTAGACTTTGCATTAGTGTCTAGATCACCCAAAAGTGGGCGGTATTTCCAGTGTTAGCGTTTATATTGGTTTTTGTGATCGACGGAATAACATCCATTTTCAAACCCGCTATTTTCCACTTTATAATTTGGGCGCTGGCGGGAGATATGTGAAATGGGCATTAGCGGTTTTTTCAGTCGTGCAAGGCCGGTGTCCATAGCAATGGTCTTTTCCTGTGTTTCAGAAGGTTAGGGGTCATCTTCACATGCGCAGAAGAGTGAAAGTGAAAACAGAGAGAGACAGATAGTGGAAAAAGCTGGTGAGGGATTGTGGTGGTGTAGTGCTGTGGATTGGTGGTTTTTGAGATTTGTGGATCGATAAAAAAAACATGGATGCAAGTGAAGTAAGTGAAATCTGGGTGAGCGAGGAGGAGGAGGAAGTGGCGGAGGTGGGAGAGATGGGGGGACGTAGGTGCGCAAAGTGCTTTAGTGACGAGGCCGATGCTGCCTTAGTGGCAGAAGTCGAACGTAGGTGGGGAAACCACCCCCCAGGGTTTATCAATGGATTTGGGCAGACAGTGCCGAGGTGGTTTCTCCAGCATACACAAAGTCAAAGAGCTCAACCAGTGCCGCAAACGCTGGAACAATCTGTTTGGTTCCGGCAGAGTAAGTATTACATTTATTTATATTAATTTACGTAATTGTAATGATTCATTTAAATGCAGATCCGATGCATTGTCGTTAGATCCGTAATCATTTAATCCAAACCTCGATCTTAGAGAAATTATGTACAGACGGTAGATATAACCATGCATGCGATATGTATAATGTTTACAGTGGACTAGCATGTGTGTTGTTCTGCGTTTAATAATAATATATCGGTCAGTAATCTACTACCTGTTGTCTCTGCCTCTGTAAAAGTTCCAAGCAATGATCTTATGCCATGTCATGCTGTTGTCACCTTTTGCAGAAAAAGCTTTCAAAGAATAGGGCTGAGCAGCGGCGCAAGTGTGGCAGCCCAGCGGACCTTAGCGCCCTCACTGATCTGGAGGAGCGGGCACTGGAACTTGTGGGCATTCACAACCGGTCGGCCACCCATGCTGCATCGGAACCTGTCCTCACGCCACGTGAGTAAAGTATAAACCATTGGGTGATGCAAAGTAAATTATTGCCACTGGTATCCGTATAATATATGATTGATGATATGATGTATTTTATTGATGCAATGTTACGTAATGTTATGTAATTAATGATGGGATCATGAAAATCAAAGTAATGCAGATTTTGTGCTATCATGATAATCACTAAATGTGATGTCTGTAATAATTTTTAGAGCAGTAGTGTTGCTCTCGTGCACATGCCTGTGTAGCGTTTGGATTCCCATGTGACCCTGGCACCCCCTTGCCACGTGTACAATGAGAGAGCTACCATTTGCAATAAGCAGGACCTATTCCGTCAAAACAACCTAGCATTCGAGCCAAGAATCCCTGGCTGCCATCTGTGGGCTGCATGAGATGATAAATGAGCCCGAGTCGGCAAAGGCAGTGACGACATTATTCCCGCAGATATTTAGTGCCCTGCTCATTTATCTTAACTCTTGCGTGAATGTTTGTCTGGTCAATGGTTTGGTTCTTGATGGGCGATCACAGCAGAGAGAAATCTCCATTGAGCCTATAAAACCTGAGAGCAACGATTTGTGTGTGAACTGTGTGGAGATACTGAAGGTCCTGCTAGTACGGACAAATATCGAAGCAGTGCTGAACAACAAGGTCAAAGTGGAGGATGGGATCAGATGATGGATCTCTGCAAATCCGGCAGGGGCGTTGTCCTGCTGGCCAGGGCAATGGCGAGATTCGCTGGCCCCAGTCTGACTGGCGATGTGAAAAGGCTGGCTGCCCAAATCCTTACGGTCCAAGATTGTCATGCAGTCACCGTGGCTTCATTCTTTGCAGAGCTGTTAAAATCTCCACAGCTGTAGCTCACTGGCATTCTGGGGAGAAGATTGCGAAGCTGTTTGCTCTATGATTGTCCAGTTGGTGTGTGTCAGGGGCCTGTATAACATTAGAGAGCATCACAATACTCAAAAATTGTCTCAGAACATGATGCGCACAATGATTACTCTGTTGGGGAACCAGGAGAACAAGACGGAAGTGGTAAACTTTGAGGTGCTGTCATGCCTCTCTGATTCTGTCACGAGCAAACAGCATCCAACCCTTTATCGGGAAAATCCTCGCCAGGATTAAACCACTATTTCAGGCGGAATCTGATAAGGTGCGGGCGGAAGCCTTCAGCATGTAGAGGATCTTGGCCAAATGTAGAATCGGAGGTTGCAAACCCCCAGGAGCAACTGCGATCAGGTGCAGTGACCTTGGCATGTTTACTGCACCAACAGTCGGAACGTGTCCAAACCGCGCAGAGGGTGAGACTGCTGGAACATGAGCGTCATGAACTGCTGCCGTTCACCAATAGACTGAAGGCTCATTGCTCAAGCCACCAACGTTCTCCACCTCCTCTCTGCAGCAGACTGATCAATCATTCAACCTTTCTTATAAATACGTCATTTTATGGCTTGTAAATAAATTGATATCCTGTTGTTCCATTGTAACTCTCGGTGGATCTTCAAACAGTGTAGGTCCCGTTGCTGCATGACTGGGAGTGAACTCTCCTGATACTCTCTCACACACACTCTCACACCTGATATTAGACACAGATCCTGCTCCTCACTCCATGCAATTCCTCACTGGTTCACCATGCTTGTTTATTTATCGACGCAGTCCCCTTAAAAAAAGTGCTGGGATTCTCCCGCGCTCCCAAAGTGCCTCACTTCACACTCAGTCACATTAATTTGTATCTGCCATGTGTCTGCCCATTTTACCAGCCTCTGCACTCCTGAACTCTGATAATATCCTGCTCACTATTTACTGTGTTGTCAAGGTTTCTATCATGCGCAACCTCTGACATTGCATTTAACATCGTAAAATGTCCCAAGGCGCTTAACAGGAGCGATAGCAATAAAACATTTTTTGACACCACCCCACAGGATGAGATATCAGGACAGACGGACAGTCAGGAGCAAGCTAGAGGAGAAAGGAGGGCACGTGTGAGTAGGAGTGAAAGTCACAGAGGAACACGATTGAGAAAGGAACAGGCATTGGGATGATTGGAAGGGAGAAAGTCTCACAAAGCAGCGAATCAATTTGGAACTGAGAGCAGGGTCAGAGAGGAAGAAATTCTAGTTCTGTTAGGATGGATGCTCATATGTTAGGAATCAATGCTCGCCTGTTTGTTGTAAAGAAATCACCCCCATGTTATCAATCTTTTGCATTCAGTACTTTCATTTAGAAAGAGCCAACATCCACATTTTGTCGGAGCACTGGGGCAGCCATTGCACCTACCAGCTATAATCACGCTTTCTCAACCTGCCTTGCCACCTTCAACGATTTGTGCACATATAGCCCCAGGTCTCTCTATTCATGCACCCCCTTTTCCAATTGTACCCTTTAGTTTAGTTTGCCTCTCCTCGTGCTTCCAACCAACATGAATCACTAAATTTCATCTGCCACTTGTCCGCCCATCCCACCAGTCTATCTAACTGAATGGCCTGTAGTTGCTGGGTTTATCCTTATACCTGCCGGGCTTGAAAATCTCACTTTTGAAAATCTATAATAACTTTCAAAAGGAACTTTTGTGTAAAGCACCCAGTGTAAGGCCCAGGACACCGAACCCTGTGATTACCCTTTCTGAACATTCTGTATAATGGCACATGTTCATCTGGAGGACCAGTACAAGTTTGTCTTTACGTTTAAGGGACAACAGTATACGTAGACCTGATTGCCACAAGGGTTCCTGTTGTGTATGCAATAACTCAATAGACTGAATACTGTAAATTCCGAACAGGTACAAACCTGGCTCTACTTAATTAGGGCCGAAAGTGATTACATTACAAGATGGCTGGCCTTTTATACCTGGGCCGCACACAGCTGTGCACAACCTAATGACCTCCGACAGTGACGCCACCTGGTGGCTAGTAAATGCAAGCATACATACATGACAATATCCCCTTTGAGATAATAGTGACGGTCTTTTTATACATTGAAATGGTCCGGGGCTTTCCGCTCCCAAGTTGAACGTCTCAGATCAACTGCAGCCTTGGGCAAGCGTTTTGAGTCTGTTATGACTGGGGGCTGGGTAGCCGATCTGATGGGAGTGGCAATGACCACGTCAGGGATTGAAAGTGCAGATTCATTGACCATGTCAGTGATTGACAGTCCAGATTCTTTGATGACAGTGGAGTCCTCTGATGACTGAGGGTAGGTTGGTTGGTCACTGATTGTGTGTTCCTCAGACTGTTCCGGTTTATCAGTGTGCCGCAGCTTTATCTGATCGACATGTTTCCTGCATGTCTGCCCATTCTTGAGCTTAACGATAAACACTCTGTTACCCTCCTTGGCGTAATAGTACCGGCGATCCATTTGGGACCTTGACCATAATTCAGTACATACACAGGATCACTGATAGAAATGTCACGTGACACAGTAGCGCGATCATGATACCCTTACTGACTTTGAGGTCTGTATTCGACACGATTATTCAAATCAGTGTGGGCAAGAGAGCCTAGTCTTGAGACCTCTCTTCATCAATAGTTCAGCAGGGGAGACCCCGATAAGCATATGGGGCCTTGTCCTGTAACTAAGCAATATGCATGACAAGCGAGTTTGCAGTGAGCCTTGAGTTACACCTTTCATACTCTGCATAATGGTTTGGACCGCACGCTCTGCTTGTCCATTAGATGCGGGTTTGAATGGTGCTGACCTCACATGTTTGATACCATTGTGTTTCATGAATTCTTGAAATTCCATACTGGTGAAGCAAGATCCGTTGTCGTTTACAACGATGTCAGGCAGACCATGCGTTGCAAACATGACACGAAGGCTCTCAATGGTAGCTGTGGATGTGCTGGATGACATGATTGTACACTCTATCCACTTGGAATAAGCATCCACCACAACTAAGAACATCTTTCCCAGGAAGGGACTTGCAAAGTCGATGTGGATCCTGGACCATGGTTTAGATGTCCACGACCACAGACTCAGCGGCGATTCCGCTGGTGCTTTACTAAGCTGCATGCAAGTGTTGCACTGATGCACACATGATTCCAGATCAGAGTCAATTCCAGGCCACCATACATGAGACCTGGCAATGGCTTTCATCATGACAATACTGGGATGCGAGCTATGTAGATCATGCACAAATTTCTCTCTGCCTTTCTTGGGCATAACAACACAATTATCCCACAATATACAATCTGATTGAATGAATAGTTCGTCTTTAGGACGGATGTAAGGTTTGGTCTCCTCACACATTTGCTTCGGTATGGCAGACCAATCACCACTTAGGATACAACGTTTCACAACCGATAATATTGGGTCCTGGCTGATCCAAGTCTTAACTTGTTGGGTCGTGACAGGAGTTCCTTCACTTTCAAAAGCATCCATGACTAACAGTAGGTGGCGTTTCCACTCAATGCATCGGCACAATTCTCAGTGTCAGGTTTTTGGTGGAATGACATAATTATAGGCAGATAATGTCAGCGCCCACCTCTGGATATGGGACAATGCATTGGTATTGATACCTTTATTTTCCGAAAACAATGAAATGAGTGGTTTGTTATCTGTTTCCAGTTCAAACTGAAGACCAAACAGGTACAGATGCATCTTTTTAACCCCATACACACAGACGAGTGCTTCTTTCTATACCAAGCTGTAGGCTCTGTCCGCCTTTGACAAACTTTTTGAAGCATATGCAACAGGTTGTAATTTGCCCGAATCATTAGCTTGCTGGAGCACGCAACCGATATCATATGACGAAGCATCACAGGACAATACTAGACACTTACGCAGATCATAATGTACCAGCAGCTTGTTAGAGCAAAGCAGATTAGTAGCTTTCTCAAAAGTTCTATCTTGAAATGCACCCCAAACCCAGTTGTCGCCTTTTCTTAGCAGCATGTGCAGTGGCTCTAATAAGGTGCCCTATCTCGGTAAGAAATTACCAAAGTAGTTGAGTAGACCAAGGAACGAACGCAGCTCCATCACATTGAGGCTTGGGTGCCTTTTTGATGGCCTTGGTTTTCGAGTCTGTAGGCCTGATACCATCAGCAGCAATTTTCCTCCCCAGGAATTCGACTTCCGGTGCCATGATGTTGCACTTCGAGCGTTTCAGTCTGAGTCCCACTTTGTCCAGACGATGTAGAACCTCTTCCAGGTTGTTCAGATGTTCGGTGGAGTCATCTTGGAACACGACGGTTCTGTGGACAGACTTCAGTAGACTCTCCATGTTCCTCTGAAATATGGCTGTAGCCGAGCGAATTCCAAAAGGGCACCTGTTGTAGATAAACAATCCTGTATGAGTGTTGATGCACGTGAGATTCTTCAACGTGTCGACCAGCTCCTGTGTCATGTAGACCGACGTCGGATCCAGTTTTGTGAAAGACTTCCCCCCGGCTGGTGTTGCAAACAGGTCATCAGCCTTCGGTAACAGGTATTGATCCTGTTTCAAAACTCGGTTGATCGTAATCTTGTAGTCTCCACAAATCCTGACAGTGCCATCACTTTTCAACACGGAAACAATGAGGCTGGCCCATTCGTTAAATTCGACCGGTGATATTATGATCCCTTCACGCTGGAGTCTGTCCAGTTCGATTTCGACATTCTCCCTCATCATGTACGGAATTGCCCGAGCTTTATGATGGACGGGTCTTGCATCAGGGTCCACGTGGATCTGCAACTTGGCTCCCGTGAAATTGCCGATGCCTGGTTCAAACAGCGAGGGAAACTTGCTCAGCACTTGAGCACATGGAGTATCCTCCTCCGACAACAACGCTTTGATCTTGTTCCAGTTCCATTTGATTTTTTTCTAAGTAGTTCCTGCCGAACAGCATTGGACCATTGCCTGGAACAATCCATAACTGTAAGTCGTGAACTGCACCATCATGCAACACCTTGATTACTGCACTGCCAATCAGTTATTAGTGTACGTACGCAACTTGGCATTGACTCGACTCAGCTTAGTATCCCACAGCCTGTCGAATGTCCTCTGGCTCATTATTGATTGACTCGCACCTGTGGCCAATTCCATCGGTACCGGCACATCATTAAGTTTTAAATTAATCATTATCGGTTGGCTCTTTGTTAGGAACGAATACAGTCCATACACTTCCTCCTCTGGTATCTCGGATTGCATACACGGATCGGCGCTAGACTGGTCATCATCCATCACGTGGTGTGTCGCAGCACGCTTGCTCAGTTGCGGACACATACGCTGGAGTTACCCCACTCTCTGACAGCCTTTACAAATATACTGTTTAAACCAACGCTGATGATTTCCCCCACAATGTCAACACGGTGATATCGGATTCATTCCCGTTGGCGGACTTTGAGCAGCCACAGGTTCCGCGTATGCAGTCGAGTAGGCCCTGCCATATGCAGTTCTGCTAAACAACGATACTATCTTGTTTACAGTACTTGCCGAGTTCCGATTTTTTAATAATATCTGCTTTAAGTTTTAGTCCATTGTCATGCATGATTGGGCAATCGTGATAGCCTTGCTCAAATCCAGCATCTCCGCCGCCAGTAGCTTACGCAGGATCACCTCATGATTGATGTTGATTACAAAGAACTCCCGCAGCATGTCTGACAATGCAGTTTCGAACTTACGCGGTCCAGCTAGACGTCTTAGGTCGGCAATGAATTCTGATATATCCTGGCCCTCAGAACAAACGTGCGTATAGGATCGATATCTTGAGATGATGATGCCTTCATCTGGTTTGAGATAGTCACGTACCAGAGCACACAATGCTTCACTGTCCTTGTCCGTTGGACTTAAGGACGAGAGGGGATTCTTTGAGTCCATAGATTTTCGGACCGCAAACCGTGAGGAGTACCGACTGGCGCCGAACTGCGTCTGCCTCTTTCTCCATTTTGTTGGCCACGAAGTACTGGTTCAAGCCGGCAACAAAGTCCGCCCAATGTTCTCCCTCCACGAATCGCTCCAGAATTCCAATTGTGCTCATTTTTGCATGCAAAGATTTTTGTTACCTCGTCGCCAAATGTGGTGCATGCAATAACTCAAAAAACTGAATACAGTAAACTCCGAACAGGTACAAACCTGGCTCTACTTTATTAGGGCCCGAAGTGATCTCATTCCAAGATGGCTAGCCTTTTATACCTGGGCCGCACACACATGCACACAGCCCAATGACCTCCGACGGTGGCGCCACCTGGTGGCTAGTAAACCCTAACATACATACATGACAGTTCCATAACAGCCCCCCAATATTCCAGCAGTTTATGGCGGATTGCTTGTTTATTTTCAGAACACCCCCTAGATTAGTGCAGTATGTGGACGACCTGTTACTGTTCACAGAGTCACAGGAGGAGCACCAAGAGTTGCTTAAAGAGCTCTTGGAAATATTTGCTAAAGCAGGTTTTGAAGTAAACCCAATGAAGGCACAGATAGGGTGTGAGGAAGTCAATGTTCTGGGACGAATGCTCACACCCGGAGAACGAGGGATAAATGAAGCAAAACGCAAAACTGTGCAAGAGTTGACTCGTCCCGGATCGATCACAGCTATTCGATCATTCTTGGGATTGACCGGGTACTGGAGAGAGTTTATTGAAGGATATGTGGCTACGGCGTACCTTTGGTAAGGTTGCTAAGGAAAGCGGTGGAATGGGAATGGGACGAACGGTGCGAGGAAGCCTTTGTCCAGCTAAAACAAGACCTGCAGCTGGCACCGGCATTGGAGGCCATAAACCCAGTGAAAGAATTCTCACTAGTGGCAGTGCAACTGAAGATAGTCTAAGTGCGGTACTGTCGCAGGAGACTAATAGGAGACTTTGGCCAGTAACATACGCTTCTAGGGTTCTGTCAGAGGTAGAAAAGGGGTATTCGATTTACGCACGGCACCTACTTGCTACCGTCTGGGCAGTTTACAGGAACCCAGCCCCATATCGCTGCTCACTTATCACACACCCACTCGATTGCTACTAGAGGATAGAATCAAGGAAGGCATGGTATCCAGTACTAGGATAGAGACTTGGATGCTGTTACTGGGAGGGATGGAACTGTGGGTAAGATCTATGTCAAAACCCACACTGGCCACAAGTCTCCTTTACCTGGGAGAACCACACATTTGTACAGTGTAAGGGGTATGGGAGACTGAGGGTGGATTCAACTCAGGTATCCATCCTGAGGGAAGGGACATTTATGTAGACGGGTTTGGCTTTATGGAGAAGGGACCGAAACACGCGATGCGGGATATATGACCCACAAACGAAGGTAGAACTGGCGATTAAATTGTTAGACGCCGTCAACGCCCAGCAGGCGCAGCAGTACCTTACGTAGTCACACATCGGATGGAGTTTCCCCTTCCTTACATGATTTGCTTGGACTCGATGTTCACCTGTAATTCCTGTACAGAATATCCGATAATCTGGGCCAGGCGAGGGTTCACATCGTCTGATAGCAAACCGTTGGTGCCCGCTCCCATGTTAGCTACTATAATGGGAATCGTAGAATTGGGAAAGGGACAATTTTACATTGACAAAGTCCATTCCAAAGCTGAACCCAGGTGCAAAGGGAATAAGAGAGACGACGAGCTGCCAGTGACAGGGGCGGAGAAGCGGATTCCGTGTGATCAATTCCAGCCGGGGTTAGTAGCTTTAATGCCCTCTGAAACCAACAGGGTCCCTCTCCCACCAGATTTGAAAACAGTTTAGAAGGAGGATGTGGTGTTAAGGGCCATCATGCAAGCCAAGAGGGAAGGAAAACCAATTGAGGGACCATACAGGGCTAATGATATTGAGATCAAAGAAGAAATGCTGTTCAAGGCAGATTTGTGGATAGTACCGGAAAGGTATTGGAAGGAGTTTATGCAATTCGTGCATGGGGAGCCTGGGGGCTTGTCATACAGGACCTGAACTTACTTGTGACAGGATTAGGGAGGTAGTGTGGTGGCACCATTTCAGGGAAGATTATTATAAAAACTGCCTGATATGCGCAGCTAATAATCCAGATCCCCATTGGAAGAAAACGCCTTTAGGCCAGACCCGCCGATCCGAAGGACCTTGGCAATGTATCCAGATAGATTTTATCTGACCATTGCCCACCTGCGTGAAAGGTAACAAGTTTTGCCTGGTCCTGGGGAATAATTTCACGAAGTGGGTGGAGTTGTTCTCCGCAAGTCTGTAACCGCGTTAGGGACTACTGCGATTCTAGTTAAGGAAGCGTTCTCCAGGTGGGCCCTCCCAAAATGGTAGAGTCAGATCAGGGAAGGCAATTTACAGGACAGGTGATGCAAAGTACTCTGAGGCTGTTAGGGATTGAGGGAAAATGGCATGTGGCCCATAATCCCCAGTCGTCCGCAATTGTAGAGAGAATAAGCCAGATTCTCAAGCTAGCCCTTCGAAAAGAATTAGAAGAACAGCCCAAGTGGTGGGATGAATCAGGGGAAGTC
The DNA here is from genome assembly GCF_044704955.1 of Pristiophorus japonicus. Classification (NCBI taxonomy): domain Eukaryota; kingdom Metazoa; phylum Chordata; class Chondrichthyes; family Pristiophoridae; genus Pristiophorus; species Pristiophorus japonicus. The sequence continues at coordinate 165,044,041 of NC_091987.1, forward strand.
ATAACGGGGAACAAAGAAATGGCAGACCAATTGAACAAGGAGGACACAACCAACCTTCCGGATATAAAAGGGGTCAGAGGGTCCAGTAAGGAGGAGGAACTGAGGGAAATCTTTATTAGTCGGGAAATTGTGTTGGGGAAATTGATGGGATTGAAGGCCGACAAATCCCCAGGGCCTGATGGACTGCATCCCAGAGTACTTAAGGAGGTGGCCTTGGAAATAGCGGATGCATTGACAGTCATTTTCCAACATTCCATTGACTCTGGATCAGTTCCTATCGAGTGGAGGGTAGCCAATGTAACCCTACTTTTTAAAAAAGGAGGGAGAGAGAAAATAGGGAATTATAGACCGGTCAGCCTGACCTCGGTAGTGCGTAAAATGATGGAATCAATTATTAAGGATGTCATAGCAGCGCATTTGGAAAAAGGTGACAAGATAGGTCCAAGTCAGCATGGATTTGTGAGAGGGAAATCATGCTTGACAAATCTTCTGGAATTTTTTGAGGATATTTCCAGTAGGGTGGACAAGGGAGAACCAGTTGATGTAGTATATTTGGACTTTCAGAAGGCTTTCGACAAGATCCCACACAAGAGATTAATGGCAAAGTTAAAGCACATGGGATTGGGGGTAGTGTGCTGACGTGGATTGAGAACTGGTTGTCAGACAGGAAGCAAAGAGTAGGAGTAAATGGGTACTTTTCAGAATGGCAGGCAGTGACTAGTGGGGTACCGCAAGGTTCTGTGCTGGGGCCCCAGCTGTTTACATTGTACGTTAATGATTTAGACGAGGGGATTAAATGTAGTATCTCCAAATTTGCGGATGACACTAAGTTGGGTGGCAGTGTGAGCTGCGAGGAGGATGCTATGAGGCTGCAGAGTGACTTGGATAGGTTAGGTGAGTGGGCAAATGCATGGCAGATGAAGTATAATGTGGATAAATGTGAGGTTATCCACTTTGGTGGTAAAAACAGAGAGACAGACTATTATCTGAATGGTGACAGATTAGGAAAAGGGGAGGTGCAACGAGACCTGGGTGTCATGGTACATCAGTCATTGAAGGTTGGCATGCAGGTGCAGCAGGCGGTTAAGAAAGCAAATTGCATGTTGGCCTTCATAGCGAGGGGATTTGAGTACAGGGGCAGGGAGGTGTTGCTACAGTTGTACAGGGCCTTGGTGAGGCCACACCTGGAGCATTGTGTACAGTTTTGGTCTCCTAACTTGAGGAAGGACATTCTTGCTATTGAGGGAGTGCAGCGAAGATTCACCAGACTGATTCCCGGGATGGTGGGACTGACCTATCAAGAAAGACTGGATCAACTGGGCTTATTTTCACTGGAGTTCAGAAGAATGAGAGGGGACCTTATAGAAACGTTTAAAATTCTGACGGGCTTAGACAGGTTAGATGCAGGAAGAATGTTCCCAATGTTGGGGAAGTCCAGAACCAGGGGTCACAGTCTAAGGATAAGGGGTAAGCCATTTAGGACCGAGATGAGGAGAAACTTCTTCACCCAGAGAGTGGTGAACCTGTGGAATTCTCTACCACAGAAAGTAGTTGAGGCCAATTCACTAAATATACTACTAGGGGGATCAAGGGGTATGGCGAGAAAGCAGGAAGGGGATACTGAAGTTGCATGTTCAGCCATGAACTCATTGAATGGCGGTGCAGGCTAGAAGGGCTGAATGGCCTACTCCTGCACCTATTTTCTATGTTTCTATATTTCTATGAAGTGTTTCCTCTGATCCTCAGGGGGATATGGAGTAACAAGACCAAAGGGACTGGGTATTCCCCACATCAGTTTGTCACGGGGCGACCCATGCACATGCCTACACATTGACTGGTTCCTACTCTTACTGACAAACAGTTGAAAGAGATAAGCAGAGATATATTTGTAGCTGTGGGAGTTCTTAAGGGATCTCAACCTGAATGCTGCGCATAACTTCGGGAAAACGTTTCAGCGCAACCGGTTGTATTTAGCCCCAAGTAAACCACAGGAATGCATATAGGAGACCAGGTGATGGTACGTAACTAGGCGAGGGTGGGGGTGTTTGAACCCCTGTATAAAGGACCGTATAGTATAGTGGGCAAGGCTGGCCCTATGGTATATGTAGGACAGTTCCCGAAGCGGGTAAAATGGTTCCACCATAATCAGATGAAGCTGAACCGACCAGAAGGAAGATCAAAAAGACAACAGGCCACCATTATGAGTATGATTGGCCGAGTTCCAGGACATAGTTTGGGACTGTGAGGAACTGGGGATCAGGCGGCAGATAACCCGGTCCTGGATAATCAGGAAGCTGACAGTGTGGTGGCAGAAAGGGACAAGACTCCACGTCCAAAGGAAAGGTTGCCGAATCGGTTTCGAGCAGGAACGCGAAGAAACGAGAGGAAACAAAAACCTCTATACCTTGTCCGCCATAATTTAAATACGTAATGTATGTTCAGCCTGTGGGAGGTGATATCAGTCAATGAACAAGTTTTATTTTTGTTTAATCTCAGATGATCGTTCAATGGAATGGAACGTGTTTTGGGGAATCTTGTGCGTGGCAGGGACAGCACTGACATGGCCTGAGATCCAAGGCAAAGAATGTTGCGAGCCAAAAGGAGAGGTCTCTGGGACTCGACAAAAGCAGGTGGGAGTAATGAGCTATCGGGTAAAATGGTCACCTGTTGTGGAGCCGGACCGAGATCAGATTGCATACATGTCCTCTCCCCTCAGGAAGGTGGGAGAAATCATTGTATAGACAACAGCAGCACCAGGACTCAGGGTCCATTTGGGTCAAAGATCTCCAGAGGGTGGTGATCCACTACAGGTGGGAAGAAATTCAGGCAGTTGTCACACCCCTCCCGGGGGACTAATACTAACTTATTTCCTTCGAAGGTTCCTGCATAACGGGACAAAAGGGATAGGGACTGAACATCCACTGGAAAGAGAGAACCAAAAACACATAATAAAGTTTGAGGGAGTCAAGGGTGGATGCCAAAATTCATGCCCAGGACAACTTTCAGTGACCAATAATAAAGTCTGGGACAGAGGTCCTGCACAAGAGATTGGTGTGCAAAATCAAAGCGCATGGTATTGGGGGTAATGTACTGACATGGATAGAGAACTGGTTGGCAGACAGGAAGCAGAGAGTCGGGATAAATGGATCCTTTTCAGAATGGCAGGCAGTGACTAGTGGAGTACCGCGGGCTCAGTGCTGGGACCCAAACTCTTTACAAAATATATAAACGATTTAGATGAAGGAATTGAGTGTAATATCTCCAAGTTTGTGGATGACACTCAACTGGGTGGCGGTGTGAGCTGTGGGAAGGATGTTGAGAGGCTGCAGGGCGACTTGGACAGGTTAGGTGAGTGGGCAAATGCATGGCAGATGCAGTATAATGTGGATAAATGTGAGGCTATCCATTTTGGGGGCAAAAATACGAAGGCAGAATATGATCTGAATGGCGGCAGATTAGGAAAAGGGGGGGGTGCAACGAGACCTGGGTGTCATGGTTCATCAGTCACTGAAAGTGGGCATGCAGGTACAGCAGGCGGTAAAGAAGGCAAATGGTATGTTGGCATTCAGAACTCGGGGATTTGAGTATAGAGAGGTCTTACTGCAGTTGTACAGTGCCTTAGTGAGGCCTCACCTGGAATATTGTGTTCAGTTTTGGTCTCCTAATCTGAGGAAGGACGTTCTTGCTATTGAGCGAGTGCAGCGAAGGTTCACCAGACTGATTCCAGGGATCGCTGGACTGTCATATGAGGAGAGACTGGATCAACTGGGCCTGTTTCACTGGAGTTTAGAAGGATGAGAGGGGATCTCATAGAAACATATAAGATTCTGACGGGACTGGACAGGTTAGATGCGGGAAGAATGTTCCCGATGCTGGGGAAGTCCAGAACCAGGGGACATAGTCTTAGGATAAGGAATAGGCCATTTAGGACTGAGATGAGGAGAAACTTCTTCACTCAGATAGTTGTTAACCTGTGGAATTCCCTGCCGCAGAGAGTTGTTGAGGCCAGTTCATTGGATATATTCAAGAGGGAGTTAGATATGGTCTTATGGCTAAGGGGATCAAGAGGTATGGAGAGAAAGCAGAAAAGGGGCACTGAGGGAATGATCAGCCATGATCTTATTGAATGGCGGTGCAGGCTCGAAGGGCTGAATGGCCTACTCCTGCACCTATTTTCTATGTTTCTATGAGACCCAGTATGTTTGGTCTGCGAAAAGCCTGGGGAGGGGCACTCTGGGACTCAGTGGATGCAGTGGGATAATGGCACTTTAGAGGAGATATCCTAGAAAAGGATCAGTGCTAGGGTCCTGCATAACTTTACACATTCCAAGATATGCTGGAACGTTGGTGGTGGTCAAGGGGGGAGAGAACCAGTTGTACATGCATGCACCCCACGCAGGAAACTACAGGAGCGAGAGCCAATGGTGATGCGGATAAGAGATACACAATGGAAGACCTTAGGAAATACTGGTTAAAGCTGACAGACAATTATTCTAAATGGGGATGGTCATCATATGTTTGGGCTGCCATGGGGAAATGGAACTATATTTGGTACACTATTACAAATGGAATCATAACAGCTAGTGGGGTAAATTGCACTGCACTGCAGGGGAATTAAGGTTGGAAGGGTTTCAATTAATCAAGGTTAAGAAGATCAAACCCACTAAGCCTAGGAGAGAGCATAAATGTCCTGCTCTCACACCGGGACCTAAGAATGGATTAGTCCTCATTCCCACTCAAAGATTTTGTACCATGACGCACAGCATGAGGTGAAAGCTGTGGTGTTGAACTTTCTTTCTTCTTCGACAGTCCCTCGGAGTCGAGGATGACTTGTGTCCACACTAATATGAGTTGTCAGGTGACTGATGAGACCAATGTGGGACCTACATTCTCTGTCACAGATGGGGCAGAAAGTGGTTGAAGGGATAGGTGAGTGGGGTGCTTGGGTTGTCATGTGCTCCTTCCGCGTGCTCCCGGCAGATAGACTCGAGGTGTTCGGCGCCTTCCCGGATGCTTCTCCTCCATTTTGAGCGGTCTTGGCCCAAGGATTCCCAGGTGTGTGTGGGGGGTTGCTGCACTTTTTCAAGGAGACGTTGAGGGTGTCCTTGAAATGTTTCCTCTGCGCGCCTGAGGTTCACTTGCCATGTCGGAGCTCTGAGTAGAGTGCTTGTTTTGGGAGTCTATTCAGAACATAAGAAATAGGAGCAGGAGTAGGCCATTTGGCCCATCAAGCCTGCTCCAGCATTCAATAAGATCATGGCTGATCGAATCATGGACGCAGCTCCACTTCCCTGCCCGCTCCCCATAACCCTTTACTCCCTTATCGCTCAAAAATCTGTCAATCTCCTCCTTAAATATATTCAATGACCCATCCTCCACAGCTCTCTGGGGCAGATTTACAACCCCTAGTTTTAGTTTCCCCTATGAGTGGAAATATCCTCTCTGCATCCACCTTGTCAACCCCCTCATTATTTTATAAGTTTCAATAAGATCACCTCTCATTCTCATGAACTCCAATATGTATAGGCCCAACCTACTCAACCTAGCCTCATAAGTCAACCCCCTCATCTCTGGAATCAACCTCCTGAATCTTCTCTGAACAGCCTCCAATGCAAGTATATCCTTCCTTAAATACGGAGACCAAAATTGCACGCAGTACTCTAGGTGTGACCTCACCAATACCCTGTACAGTTGTAGCAGGACGTCTCTGCTTTTATACTCTATCCCCCTTGCAATAAAGGCAAACATTCCATTTGCCTTCTTGATTACTTGCTGTACATGCATACCAACTTTTTATGTTTCATGCACAAGGACCCCAAGTTCTCTCTCTACTGCAGTACTTTACAATTTTTCTCCATTTAAATTATAATTTGCTTTTGTATTATTTCTGCCAAAATGGATAACCTCACAATTTCCCACATTATACTCCATCTGCCAAATTTTTGCCCACTCACTTTTATCATATTATCGGGCATACGGACGATGTGGCCCATCCTTTGGAGCTGATCGAAGCATTGACCATGCACAATGCTGGGACTGTTGGCCTGAGCGAGAATATTGACGTTGATTTGCAGGATCTAGCGGAGAGAGCATTGGTGGTACTTCTCCAGTGCTGTATATAGTCCATTTCTCTGAAGCATATAGGAGGGCGGGTATCACTACTGCTCTGTAGACCATGAGTTTGGTGCTGGGTTTGAGATTCTGGTCTACAAATTCTCTCTTCCTGAGGTGAGTGAAGGCTGCACTGGCACACTGAAGGTGGTGTTGCACTTTGTCATTGACATCTGCACTTCTTGACAGTAGGCTCCCGAGGTATGGAAAATGGTCCATGTTTCCAAGGCCTCAACATGGATCTTGATAATCGGGGGAATACTGTGTGGCGTGGCAGGTCGGTAGAGACCCTTTGTGTTATGGATGTTTAATGTAAGGCCCATACTCTCGTACACTTCGGAGAAATGTTGACGATGGCTTGGAGTTCGACCTCCGAGTGTGGGCAAACGCAAGCGTCGTCTGCATACTGTAATTCAATGACAGAGGATAGGACAACCTTGGATCTGGACTGGAGGCGACAGAGGTTGAACAGTTTCCCGTTTGTTCCGTAGATTAGCTCCACTCCATCGGGGAACTTATTGAAGGTAAGATGGAGCATTGCAGCAAGGAAGATTGAGAAGAGCGTTGGTGCGATTGGGTCTGTGGTGGATCCATTAGTCAGGATCACGGCTTGCATGTCATCGTGGAGCAGGCGAAGGATGATGATAAACTTTTGAGGGCAGCTGAATTTGAGGAGGCCACTCCATAATTCCTCACAGTTGACAGTGACTTCACGGTTGTGAGGTCAAAGGCGGCCATGTACAGAGGTTGATGCTGCTCCCTGCATTTTTCATGAATTTGACACACGGTGAAGATCATGTCCATTGTGGCCCTTGGTGGGCGGAATCCACATTGCGACTCTGGGAGGAGCTCTTCAGCCACTGGGAGACAGCGACTGAGGAGGATTCTTGCGATGACTTTTCCTACGGCAGACAGCAGGGAAACTACTCTGTAATTATTGCAATCGGACTTGTCACCTTTCTTGAAGATGTTCACGATTACACCGTCTCTGAGATCCACTGGCATGCTCTCCTCCTTCCAAATAAGAGAAATTAATTCATGGATTCACATCGATAGTGTAGGGGAGGATGAAAACCCCCTCATTTTACCCAGAAGGAAAAGGGCTGTGGGATCAGTCTGTGCTGTAAATTGAAACCGATACGGTTTGACCTTGGCAGAGCAGTGATTGGACGGGGGAGGACACCGGAGGGCCAATGGTGGGACAGAGTCAGCCCAAAGCATGTGGCTTTCAAGCCAATGGGAGAGCACTTGCTCGATAACTGTGGGACTGACCCATAGCCATTATCGGGCTATTGTCTTCCCCATGTTTACACTATGGAAGGAAATTATGCAGACCTTTTGAAAACTAGGGAACCCAAAACAACCCAAGGGCCTACACAGTGGCTACAGGAGGCCAACGCAATCAACACCCATTCAAACCTTGAGTAGGTTATCAGTGGAAAAAACCCGCAATAATCTAAAACTGCTGCATTTTTCAAAATCACAAATGGGAAGAATCGATTTCAGCAGGAGAGGCGGACTGGATAATCTGGCTATAAAAAGGGGTTTCTGACGAAGTGTGTGTGGTTCTCTGTCCTCGTCATCCAACAACCAGCAAGCCTCTCGACATTGAAGGAAAACCAGTGTCCGAAGACACCGAGGATAGAAGAGACAAACCACCAGGCTTGCAGAAGGCACAGTAGTGAGTATAACCTCTGGTCCCCGGAACTCTCAACTCAGTTCGGCCAGGAAAGGTGGGAGGTTGGGCATTGTACTGCTAAACTTGTGTAAAGATTTTCGTTGTGTCCGTTTAGTGGGATTTAGGGGGATTGTTTTGTTGGTGTATTGCTGTTTGTTGAGATACACCTTGTCAAATAAATTGGAAGCTGAAGTTCCTCTTGGAATCACCTTGTCTCAGTTCTATTGTATTACATCTCCTGATCGTGAATCTTATGTCAGAACAGTGTAAGGGAAGCTAGGAGCGCCTTGAAAACGCTCAACTGTCACAGGCTAGGGAAGAAGGGGTTAGGAGTGTTTGACACTCACAGGTGCCTCACAGGCTAGGCATAAGCTGTGGGGACGCACGAATCTCAAAACCCCCCTTCATAAGCTGTGGACACAGTCTCTCCAGGGGTGCTCTTGCAGCACTCAGGATATCTCACAGGCCAGGCATAAGCTGTGAGGGCAGAAGCCCAGAGAGAGACACCCAAGGCACAACAACACTCCCTGAGAACCCCTTACAGAACATGGTGACCGTGGCAGGACATAAGCAAACAGGAGATGTTAATATAACAGATGAGGTGATAAGAGAGGAAACTAAAATGGAGGAGAGAATTTCCTCATACATTTTTGGCAAGGTGAACCTCACCAAACCTTGGGTGCAAGCCCACACTCGGGCAGAGCGCCCAGTGGATGCTGCTACCCAGTGGACAGCAGGGAAGGACCACAACCACAGGGTGGAAAAGGCCATCTGGCTTATCTGCCTCACCCGCCAAGTGCGAAAGCTCGACCAGCGGGTGAAGGACTTGGAACAGAGTCTTCAGAAATCAGAGGAGCTCTCTGCTATCTGGGCTGCGGTTGGGGACAACCTGCTGGTCGAATTAGCTGAGGAGCAGCAAAGGAACCGGCAGTTGGAGGAGACCTTCCGAAATAGCCGGGACTATCTTCAGTGTCAGGTCACTGAGGCCAAGGGTAGTGAGGGGTCCCTCCGGGAACAGAACTCTCGGTATACCCAGAAAATTTGGGAACTAGAGAATAAATTAAAAGATGTACAGGCAGCCTATAAAGTGGCCAGTAGCAGTGAGTTTGCAGATCACGGTCCCTGCCAGGAGAGGATTAAAACTCTCACCCACGCTCTATCCCAGGCAAAGGGGATGGTCGCCCCGATAGGACCTGGAGGGTCCACAGGGGACAAAGGAGAGTATTGGGGGGTAGAGGAGAATCCAAAGGCAAGAGACGCCCGACCACCTCCTGAGGCACCGGTGGTTTGTCCGGTGGGGTACCAGGAGGAGCGGGGCACGCAGGTAGTAGCATACCCAGGGCTGGGGGCAGGACCAATGTGTCCCGCTCGGCAGCAGGGATGTGAGGCTCCAGCCGAGGGTCACTTGAAGGCTGGATCAGGCGACCAGGCACTGTCTGCTGCACCGGGTATGGTGGGACAGCCGGAGGTAGAGGGACCAGCGCAGAAAGATCCTGAACAAGGGTGGATGTGCCCGGTCAGGCAGCGCAAGTACGGTCCTCCACAGGCAGGTCGCCAAGGTCGGGGAGTGCTGGGGAGCGACTTTATTATTCCCCATGGAGTTCAATCACTCAGGGCCATGGTGGCCCATATGGCTAAACTCACTCGCAGCAGGGACCCGTCTATCCACTTCATGGAGGTGATGCAGGCAGGGGAAATTAATGGGTGCGACGAGGAAGAGACAGCCAAGCTGCTGCTCTTCTCTCTGGACAGCAAATTGTACCAGGCCCTACCGGCAGAATGCCGGAGGGGACAGCGTACATTTACTGAGGTCCAGAGGGCTGTCCTTGAGGCTGTGGGCTTCGATGACGGCAGTCCTTTCGAACGGGTCGAAAGGACAAGGCAGTTCGCAGGGAAAACCCCGCAGGCATTTGCGGACAGGCTGTGGGTAGTATACCACGCAGCCTGTGGGGAGCTCCTCGACCGGGCGAATCTTTCCGCGGTACAGACTGGCTGCTGGCTGAGGATGCTGGTGGCAAACTTGCCCCGGCTCAAGGCCAGGGCAGAACTGTGGTTCGATTCCCGGAACCCCAACCTCACCGAGGAAGCAGTGGTCAGGCAACTGGCACTTGTCCAACAGGACGGGAGGAGGAGAAAACCTCCAAATGTCGGGTAAATGAAGTAAAACCCAACTCGATTCCCAAAAGGGAATGGCACCAGGAGGGTGGCCGCTCGATTGATAAGGAGGGAGTGTGCTACGGGTGCGGGAAAGCTGGGCATTTTAAAAGGGATTGCAGGAGCCCAGTAAAGAGATATGGGGGGAGAAGTTCTTTAGGAGCCGTCCAGAGTGGGGGAAGTGGAGGGAGCTCCTCACCATCCCTTGATGAGATAGTAGCTGCAGTGAGGACAGCGCTGGAGGGGACTGGGAAGGTAGCCACAGCAATAGGCAGGGAAGCACCAGCAACCCTGCCAGTACAGAGGCCGTGACGAGCCCAGACCCAGCCTGCATACCTGTGCCCACTAGAATACGACCCCTGGGGACGACCCTGGGTCAAGATGGAGGTTGAGGGTGTATTGGGTACTTACCTTTTGGACACTGGTGCTTCCAGCATGATAGTCCATTCGGAGGACCCCGCAACCTCACCTCTATAAAACAGGGTGCCGTATCAACTAGTTGGGTTCACAGGAAATGAGAAGGCTGGGTTTTTCTCAGTCCTGCTCGCAATTCGTTTAGGAGCACTCCAAACACAATGGAAGTGCGTCCTGATGAACTGGGAGCAGGTGGGAAAAGGGATCTTGGGGGCTGATTTCATTGTTGAGATACACCTTGTCAAATAAATTGGAAGCTGAAGTTCCTCTTGGAATCACCTTGTCTCAGTTCTATTGTATTACATTTCCTGATCGTGAGTCTTATGTAAGAACAGTGTAAGGGAAGCTAGGAGCGCCTTGAAAACGCTCAACTGTGCGTCATAGGCTAGGGAAGAAGGGGTTAGGAGTGGTTGACACTCACAGGTGCCTCACAGGCTAGGCATAAGCTGTGGGGACGCACGAATCTCAAAACCCCCCTTCATAAGCTGTGGACACAGTCTCTCCAGGGGTGCTCTTGCAGCACTCAGGGTACCTCACAGGCCAGGCATAAGCTGTGAGGGCAGAAGCCCAGAGAGAGACACCCAAGGCACAATAACACTCCCTGAAAACCCCTTACAATAGTACTTCTCCGCCATGTTTTAGTGCTTCGGTGGGGATTACATCTGCTCCTGAGGCCTTGTTGCTCTTCAGTTATCGGATGGCCTTTTTAACCTCATGCTGGGCTGGGGTTGTGTTGAGGTGGTAGCGGGTAGCATGCTGCGGGATAAAGTCGAGGACACTCACATTGAAGACAGTCTCGGTTAAGCAGACCTTTGAAGTGCTCCTCTCAGCGCGCACTGACTGCCTCTCTGTCTTTAATGAGTACCTCTTCATTTTTGGCCCTCAGTGGGGTAGGGCCTTGGGAACTTAAGACGATGGTGGTCTTGACTGTGCTAATGAATCCATGCACATCATGGTTGTCGGCCAGTTGCTGGATTTCCTGCGATTTTTCCGCCCACCATCTGTTCTTTAGGTCGCGCCTTTTACGTTGGATCTCAGCCTTTAGATGTCTATTGAGCTGCTTTCTTGCTCGAGTTGTGTTGCTGTTTCCAGTTCAAGAATGCCTTATACTTGCAGTTAATTAGTTCCTGAATCTCCTGGTCATTCTCGTTGAACCAGATTTGATGTTTGCTGGTGGAGTGACCAAGCATCTCTTCACATCTGCTAATTATGGAGGCATTGAGGGCAGGCCAGGCACTGTGGACACTCTGCATCTCCGGTTCAATGGAAGTCGCCAAGTTGGTTGTGAGGCGCGGGCTGAATAGGGCTATCTTAGCAGGGTCTCTGAGTGCTCTAGCATTGATTTTCCTGCGGCAGCGTTTCTGTTGCCACTGCTGTTTTGGGGCTACATTGATGGTAATGATAGAGCAGAGTAGGCGGTGGACAGTCAGTTGTCAGCTCCTGTCATGGCACGAGTGATGCACACGTCCTTACGGTCCCTCGCTCGGATGACGTAGTCTAGCAGATGCCAGTGCTTGGAGCGAAGGTGTTGCCATGAGGCCTTGCACTTGTCTCTCTGATGAAACAAGGTGTTGGTTATGACAAGACCATGTTCTCATCATTTTGTCAGGAGGAGGGTACCATTGGAGTTGGTTTTCCCTACCTCCTCTCTGCCGATCACACCTCCCCAGAGGTCTGTGTCCTTTCCAAATTTGGCATTAAAGTCGCCAAGGAGGGTCAGTTTGTCACCCATTGGTACTCAGGACTGGGATTGTTCAAGGCTGGAGTAGAATTCCTTTTTGGTCTCGTCTGTAGCTTCCAGCGTTGGGGCGTACGCACTGGTGACCGTAGCACACTATAGTTCTGGGCTAGGGTGAGCAAAAGAGTCATGAGGCGTTCGTCTATCCTGCAAGGGGAGTCTGTGAGACGCCCAACTAGCTGATTTTGTATGGCGAAGCCGACACCATGGAGACGGCATTCGCCTTTTGGTTTACCTTTCCAGAAGAAGGTGTAACCACCACCTTGTTCCTTGAGACGGCCTTCCCCTGCTCGCTGAACCTCGTTTCAGACGGCGATGTTTATGTCAAGTTATCTGAGTTCCCAGGCAACGATAACAGTACGGCGTTCCGGTCTGTCGCTGTTGGGATTGTCCATGAGGGTCCTGATGTTCCAGGTCCCGAACTTCATTTTAAGTTACAGAGTTAGGATTACCGGAGTGGTATAGCTTCAAGACAAGGGTGTTCTATACAAGGTTGTTGAAACAAGTGTTGGTGGACACACAGCCAGGAGGGTTCGTTAGTCACGGAAGTGAATAATAAGATAGTATTTACAGAAAAAAAACGTTGACACGGGTGGTTTTAACAGTAGGCGAAAAAGGGGGTTAATCAATGGTGTAGCCACAGTGTTTAATACAGGGACATCATTGGTGAATAGTCTGGTTTTGGCTACCCTGGAGGGAGGAATTGGGAACTTAAAAACTAAACTCAAGGAGATACGCGAGGGCGCTAATGAAACCAGTTAGGGGAAGATAAAATTAGGACCGTCCATTTGCAGGATATTGTGGAAGGTCTGGGAAGGCACGCTAAGACAATTAACAAATTGGTCAAAGAAGATAGGGACACTTTTGATGACGCCGCCAGAAATGACGTTTGCATAATGTATGGACCCTGGTTGGTAGAAACAGGCCTGAGAGAATCTCGAACGTATCCAAGAAGGTAAAATTCCTCTGTGGGTAACTAACAAACACCTCAAAGCTTTAATGGAATACCGTAATAACGTCAATTTGTCAGCTCCGAGGTCTAATTCAGATATATCGTGTCCAAGCCGATTGTAGCACAAGTAATCCGACAATACTGGGATTGGTGTTATATTTGCCAGTAATTCCCCACGGGACCGTGCCACTCCCGGTGTATCGGATAGAAAATATAGGCGTGTTGCGAGGTGAAAATGATGTAAAGTTTCATGGAATCTCTCCATCTGCAGTAAACTTGGGAGATTATATGGTGGGGACAAGGTTAGAAGTATGCAATACTCGCGGGGACACCGTGATGTGTCCCTATGCTGTTGAGGAACATTCTCAGCTGACGACGTGAGGGTTCAATAATTCAGGAACCGAGGTGAATTGCACCATGGAAGCTTTGAACGCCCAGCTGCAGTCCATGCAAAGCGTATATGTGGAAAAGGTGAATACTGAGTAACAACCAGGCACACAACCTGCAATCACAGCACTTGGCAATGCCTAATTACACACGGCACATTCTGTTTAAGCCCCACGAGACCGGTGAGGATAGGGGCGCAAGAACTGATAAAGGAACCGACAAAGGTTCCGGAGATGAGGGGGTTGACTTATGATGATAGGTTGAGTAGGTTGGGCCTATACTCATTGGAGTTCAGAAGAATGAGAGGTGGTCTTATTGAAACTTATAAGATAATGAGGGGGCTCCACAAGGTGGATGCAGAGAGGATATTTCCACTCATGGGGAAACTAAAACTAAGGGACATAGTCTTAGAATAAGGGGCTGCCCATTTAAAACTGAGATGAGGATAAATTTCTTCTTTCAAAGGGTTGTAAATCTGTGGAATTCTCTGCCCCAGAGAGCTCTGGAAGGTGGGTCATTGAATATATTTAAGGCAGAGATAGACAGATTTTTGAGCGATAAGTGAGAAAAGTGTTATGGGGAGTGGGCAGGGAAGTGGAGCTGAGTCCATGATCAGACTAGCCATGATCTTATTGAATGGTGGAGGAGGCTCGAGGGGCCAAATGGCCTACTCCTATTTCTTATGTTTATCAGCACAGTGCGACGGGAATTGAAGGAAAAGGTGATTTAAAAGGGAATTTAAGGAGGTATGTGGAGAGGTTGGCAAAGCTAGAGGAACGGATTGAAAGATCCAGGAAATATGATCAGCTACAGCAAACAAACAAGAGATTTACTGGGAAAATTAATTAAATCCCGGAAACATCATGGTGGGCTATTGGAACTAAGATACAGATCCATCCATGGATCCGTATAGCCTCTCGTGTGTTGGTGGTTGTTCAACTAATTGTAGTATCATACTTGCTAATCGATTCATGTGGAATATTAAAGTTATTGAACAAGAAATAGTTGGCAAGAGAAACCTACGGCTGCCATAACATGCCATAGGTGATTCCTCTGAATGTATTCTGCGATGTCTACATGGAAGTGTAACAATTTATTTTAAGAGTAAATTATATCACTTGAGGGTGGATACTGTCGGGCTTGAAAACCTCACTTTTGAAAATCAGTAATAACTTTCAAAATGAACTTTCAAAATAAAGCACCCAGTGTAAGGCCCAGGAAATCAAACTCTGTGATTAACCTTTTTAAACATTCTGTATAAATGCACATGTAAACACGAAAGCTGCAAATATTGACTATCTGTAATCTGTAAGAACTTCAGAAGACTTCTGTTCAAAATGCTTAATGTGAAGCGCGAAAGGCTGTGAATCTGTGCTAACGATGAGAAACCCCTGTAGTGATACCCCAACACAGCAGGCTGTAAGAAACCTTTTGTGTAGGAATGTAAAAACACACAAACTGTAATCAGCACAAACATTGAGAAATCCCAACACAATAGAACTGTCTGACTGTCAGAAACCTTTGTAGAAATGTAAACACTGATACTGACAATGTAAAATGAGAGAATTATAATCAATGAGACACAGTGAGGTCCATGATAGTGCTAGACTATAGACAATGGCGACCACTTACCGAAGTGGGAAACACGGGTCAATCGTGAGTGTGAAGGGAAACTGAGGCAGACTCAGGAAAGATGAGTGGGAACAAGGCTGCAGTCAAGGAAATGTGACCTGGTCAGTCATCAGAAGAGGCGCATCACTGCGGACCACTGGGACGATCGTGAGCACGCAGGGGACTGAGGAACTGGTAACTATAACGTTGCTTAGCAGCTCAAGGGACAGACTGATCAAGGTGTAATGTTGATAACAGCTTGATCAATAATCAGTAAAGGCTGCCACGCAAAGTGGGAACTATACTTTTTGGTGCCTTGTCAATGTTTTCCAGAGTCGAACTGAGAAGTAGCCGGTAGCGTTAACTAATTGATCTTGCCCATTACTAATTAATCCGGGACAAAATCATCGTCCTACACACCCTTTTTTGAACAAGGGTGAAACATTTGCAATTCTCCAGTTCATTGGCACCACCCGCTGGGGGCTGGATGTCCTATATTAACCCATGCTTCTCCAAGTGAGAATTAATTTTGTCTTTGACTATGGTCTCCAGTAATTTTCCCACCAAAGACGTTAGACTGACTGGCCTGTAGTTACCAGGGATAACCCTCTCCCCCTTTTTAAACAGGGGTGTAACATTTGCAATCCTCCAATACCCGGCACCTCTCGCACATCCAAGGAGGATTGAAAGATTGTGGTCAGAGCTACTACTATCTCCACCCTCGCTTCCCTCAGCAACCTCAAATGCATTACATCTGGACCAGGTGACTTGTTAACTTGAAGTGAAGCCACCCTATTTAGCACCTCCTTTCTATTTTGAGCTTATCCAACATCTCTACTGTTTCTCCCCTCCTGCAACATTAACTACCTTCTCTCCTGTTGTCACGACAGGTGCAAAGTAATCATTCAGTACCTCAGTCATGCCCTCTGCCGCCACACAAGGTTTTGCTTTTTGTCCCTAATCGGCACCACCTTTATGATGGGTGAAAAGGGATTGGGGTGTTGCAGACTCCAGGGGGGCAATTTTTGCTGAATACTTTAGGTGGTAAAGAGCTGGCCAAGGTGGGGTCTTAAGCTGAAGTGCCGGTTTGGCCCACGTTTGGCACAAGATGCAATCTTGGTAAAGAAGTTGAAGACCACGCTAGGAACGGCCGCCCCGAGGCTTGTTAAACAGCTGACTGCCACTTAAAATGCCTGATAGCGCTCATTAAAGAGGCTGCATGGCTGCTAGCTAGCACGTCAACTATCGCCTTCTCCAACAGCAACAAGCTGTTTGGGAGTAAAAACGTTGTTTATGTTGATTTCAAGCGCTACTTAAATGGATACTCACCAGTTAAAGGGAAACTCACCATTTCATTGTAATTGCTGTTGGAGCTGTGAAGAGGACCTCTGAAACACATCAAGTGACTTTTTGGGACATTTTGTCAAGACCATCAACACGCGAGCAACATTTATTCCAGAAATTCTCTGAGGACTTCACCCAAGTGCAGTGCTACTCCACCTCATTGAACACCTTAAGAGTTGCCAGGAGAAAGGGAGTGCTTGAGTATGGGTAACTTGCTAGGGCTCCCACTTGGTCTGAACGAGGAATGGGAGGAGGACATGAGGCCAGGTAGAGTAGCACCAGCTGCTGCAGGAGGGACAGGAGGGCGAGGTGGAGTGCTTGGTGGTAAGGGTGGAGGGGGGTAGGGGAGAGCAGTTTAAGAAGACAATTGGTAGAGCAGGAGAAATCGGTGCTTATCTTTGCATTCTAGTATGATCAGTTTTGGCAAAGGAGAGCAGGACCCAATATTGCTCGAGGTGGTCCAGCCAGATCTGGCAATGAATGATTAAACCAGTTCTGTATCAGAGATGCTCAAGTCTGTGCCCCTTGGAATTGGAGGGCTGACGATGGGGAACCAACCAGGGTGGAAGAGAGTAAGGATTTTACGACAACAAGGCATCAAAGGCTTTCAATAAGATGCAATATCAAATTTAGCTCCAGCACTTTCAGGGATGAAATCAGAAAACACTTTTTCACACAAAGGGTAGTGGAAATCTGGAACTCTCTACGCCAAAGGGCTGTGGATTCTAGGACCACTGGAGCTTTCAAGACTGAGATAGGTAGAGTTTTAGTAGGTAAGGGTATCAAGGGATATAGATCAAAGGCAGGTAAATGGAGTTGAGGTGCAAATCAGCCATGATCTAAGTTAATGGCAGAGAAAATCTTTGAAGCGAAATGTCCTCCTTCTGTTCCTATGAAAAAGTTTTTTTATAGGGGTGGCTGCAGAAGGAAGTGGGATTCGAAAGAGGTTTTGGGTGATACAAGGAATTGGCCAGAGATGGCCTCGTCTGTGAGTGAGACCACAGAAGAATGAAGCCAGTGCAGATGGCAAAGTTGAGCGGGTAGTCGCCAATATGGGTAGGATTTTAAAGAGGGGAAGAGTGGAACAAGTGTCTGATGTCACAACAACTTCATGACATCATGAAGCAGCTTTAATCCCTTTAGAGTTTGCTTCCTTATCAAGGCACGACCACAACATTCATTTATATAGCACATTTAGCGTAGTAACACGTCCCACAGGAGCGTTATATAATATAATTTGATATCGAGCCACATAAGGAGATATTAGAGCAGATGACCAAAAGCTTGGTCAAAGAGGTAGGTTTGAAAGAGCATATTAAAGGAGGAAACAGACACAGAGAAGCAGAGAGATTTAGGGAGGGAATTCCAGAGCTTACGGCCTTGGTAGCTGAAGGCATGGCCACCAATGGTGGAGCGATGAAAATCGGAGATGCTCAAGAGACCAGAATTAGCGGAGCGCAGATAAAGACAGTGGAATCATTTTTTTTTTAAAAAAGACGGTGACAAACATACAACGTACAAACATACAACTGTGTTTACTCATCCTTACTAGTCAAATACAAATACTATCTGACTGGATCCATATTATTTGAGACTATCCTATTGGAATGAAAGAGCCTTATTGTTCTCCTGTATTACCTGGACTGGAAATGCTGCATTCCCATTCCAACCCTGCATCATCTCGAGGTGCGGGGGATTCTTTATTCAGAACAAACAGCTGCTCAATCCAACATGGCTACCAAGGGTTCTGAATGATGCCTTGAGCGTATGATCAGTATCTCCGGTCTGGGCCTTCACCCCCACCACCCACCTTAAACTGACACACACAGCTGGCAGGACTTAAAGGGCACATGACCCAGGGCCACATCACAACGGAGGGGTTATGTAACCTGGCCTCACAATGAACACCATGACAACCCAGAAACCACAGGGGTGACAAAATACAGCAAAGTGGTTGAAACTGTGCATTCGTGCAGTAACGAGGCGAGAGATTCAAGACAAGTGCGTTCATCAAATCTATCCAAATCCTGGAAGATCACCAAGTATAAATTGTAAACACTGGAAAGGAACAGTGTTCATTATCAGAGTGAAAGAAGTCAGAGAACTAATAATCATCTGAGCAGAGATCTGATTTCACACTGAGTGAGTGAACAAAGCCAATTTTTACTCATGAATTATTTGGTTTAAACCTTTCTTTATATTAAAGAGTTGTAGAATTTGACTGCTAAAATGTCCCTCAATGTGGAAATATTTTCAATTATCCTCGTGAAGATGATAGCTGAGGAAGATGAAAGTTGTCAACAGAAAATATCAAAGACCCCCCTGACACTAGGGCGCCAGCACCTCGAAATAATATTAACAAGCTGCTGTGACTATCTGTGCCATCGCACCATGCGGATAGCTCCACACGGTGCTGTAATATTGGAGAGCATGGCGATGATAATAAAGGACAAGCTTGATCAAATCAGCCAAGCCCTAGTCGAGAAAGTTATCTCTTTGGCTGCAATGTGGATGACAATGTTAACCAGAGCACAAGCTGACAGTCAAGAAGCTGCCAACAATCTCCTGGTTGCTATGAGCTTCAGGTTCAGAAATGAGGTTGTCCAGTTGACGACAAAGAATTTCAAACAAGGGCACCTTCCGCCTGTGTACATCGTCAAGGCATTAACAAAACTGACAATGGAAAATGTGCACGGCATGGTGCCTTTACTAAAATCTATTTTAGGGACCTTGATCCTAGTATTTGTTGGCATTAAACAGGCTGAGCTGAAGTCTGCATTTGTTTCAGCAGTGGGAAGTTGTAGCAAGAGCATCCTGATCTACCTGGGAAGTGTGAAGGAAACCGTAGACCCTAACATGACTAAAGATTCTTTCTCCGCCAAGATCAAAGCTGTCTATTACTCAAGGTGTGGCTCGAGAAGGAGTCCTCTGAATTGTTGATCCCAATAGTGAAAGCTCGAGGCTAAATCATCTCCCTGCTGCCCAAGGACACACTGGAGGAGGAGCTGCCCAGGTTATTTCTCGGCATCCTGTCTCTCTACAAAAAGCAGCCCACGCATTTTTCCATGACAGATTGTCTGTGCTGGGTACTGAATGTTGCCATAGAGATGAGGTATCTGGGGTTGAAAGCACAGGTGGAAAGTCTCTGCCAACAGATGTGTGTTTTGGCCGGGTACAATAACCATTTTGCTGCGAAGAAACACATTAAGATGCTTTGCTGTTTTGGAGCTCCAGTCCCAGCTTATGCAGACTCAATACCCAAACTTCTCGTCTTGCAGTTAAAGAACACTGACCAAAAAACAAGAATAGGAACAATCAATGTAATAAGGTAGCTCATCATATCGGTCTCCCCACAATCTGAGACAAAGGGTCAGGTTGTGGCTGCCTTAAAACCACTTCTCCTGGCAAGAGCAGCAATCATGAAAAGAAGTTAATTGCAATGTGTGTCAAGTTCCAGCAAGGTTACCTTGAGACCTCATAGAAACATATAAAATTCTGACGGGGTTAGACAGGTTAGATGCAGGAAGAATGTTCCCAATGTTGGGGAAGTCCAGAACCAGAGGTCACAGTCTAAGGATAAGGGGTAAGCCATTTAGGACCGAGATGCGGAGGAACTTCTTCACCCAGAGAGTGGTGAACCTGTGGAATTCTCTACCACAGAAAGTTGTTGAGGCCAATTCACTAAATATATTCAAAAAGGAGTTAGATGAGGTCCTTACTACTAGGGGGATCAAGGGGTATGGCGAGAAAGCAGGAATGGGGTACTGAAGTTGAATGTTCAGCCATGAA
This sequence comes from Pristiophorus japonicus, assembly GCF_044704955.1. Lineage (NCBI taxonomy): Eukaryota > Metazoa > Chordata > Chondrichthyes > Pristiophoridae > Pristiophorus > Pristiophorus japonicus. Next base: position 165,064,219 of record NC_091987.1, read on the forward strand.
CTCATTGAATGGCGGTGCAGGCTAGAAGGGCCGAATGGCCTACTCCTGCACCTATTTTCTATGTTTCTAGAGGGCGGAACGGCAATGGTAGAATTTGTCATCCAACAGTGTGCTGCATCCATTGATTCAAGGACCTTGGTACCACCCAATAATCAGCCAGACCAGGTAACAGATGAGGAATTAGTGACAGTAAGTGAAACAGTGCTGTGTGTAATCACAACTGTAGTTAAGATGGAGGATGTCCTTTGGCCATTCTTACTGCAGTTTGTCACTATGACCCAGTACATCACCGCTTCAACAATAATATGTAACTGTTCAGCATATCTTGGAAAAAGAAAACTGCAAGCCGGCAGTGAAAGACATTTCCTCACTTGCAATGAAGATGTCAATCTCCCTAAAGCCCAATCATTGCTGACCCAGCTACTCATCGTGTCTTGTTGCCCATATCAGGAAGGAAGCCGAGGAGCTGCGGCACTGAGGCTAATGCAAGTCCTGAGCTTCAATATGCACCCAGCAACAGTGAGGGAGTGGGAAGAGGAGCTTCCTTCATTGGTTGACGAACTGCTGTAGAGTTCAAAGTAGACTCCGGCCCAAAGGAAATGGGAGGAGAAATTATTGCTGGTCTTGTCCCGAACTCTCAACACTATTGATGACGAAGAATGGACGTGTCAGCTTGCTGATCAAATACATAGAGATCAGTACCAACAATCTTCCCCCTGAAGAGAAGGGCTTTCTCTATAAATCACTGGGGACAGTGCTCCGTCAGACCCGCACAAAGAAAATAAAGGGGCAGCTTTACATAATGCTGCTGAGTGTGCAGCACAGTGAGAGTGCGGAGAAAGAAGTTGCAGCCCTCGCCATTTTTGTTTCTGTGCCACAACACACTTTGATGAAACCCTCAGCAGCCTGGAGGCATTTGCTAACTCCAACCGCTTTAAGGAAACAAAAGGTTTCTTGAATATTCTGAGGGTCAAACCTGATGGGGATTTGGATAAAGCCAAGAGCACACTGGTTCTGTGTTACGGGAACTTGATCTCTACGCAGCTGAGGAACTTGTGCTGTCCACAATCGAGACCCACATTCTGCGAGCTGTGATCAACCAATACATTACAACTGGGCAGGAGAAAAAGACTGAATCGAGGGATTATACTAAAGCTCAGCCTGATAAAGACCATTACTCTGATGGTCAGATCCCTATATTCAAATCACCAGATTGCTCCCCTCAACTTTATCAGAAACAGGGAGCTGCTGACGTACATGCTGGATTTTATAGAGGCCGAGCCACCAGAGCTGCTGGAGAGCCCTGTTCGACAGTTGGCTATAGACGCCTGTACACATCTGATAAAATTACACACTGAATCAACCAAAGCGGACACCTGCCAATTGATCCAAGCCTGCCTGACCAGTACTTTCACCTTGTACTCTGTTGTATACTGGACAATGCCAAGTACATGAATAGTGAAAGAAAAGAGATGGCAACACTATACTACACCATGAGTTCCCTGGAAGAGCTTCTGAAGCAATTATTGCTTCAGGACCTGACCCCTGAAGGACTTGATGTCATTTTCCATCAGGTAGAAGTCTGGATTATTTTGACAGAAGATCATGAACGAGAGAGAGCCATGAACACGACCTTACAGCTGCTGAAATTTTACAGGGAGAAGGTCAATATTCATAATGGAAATAACATGGGGACTCTGATTGGACAACTGCTGCCGCGTTGTGCAGAGCAATTGCTTCCCGTTCGACAGCTGGCTCTGGACACCTTGTACATCATCTTGGCCATTCAGTTATTGTATGAAAGCGCCAATCTGGATCAGCAAATGCAGCAGTTGGAGGGTCTGAAAGCAGTTAACCCTGATGCTTCAGTCATCTTTCTAACATGCTGCCAGATCACGGAGCTCATTTCCAAGTGTTTGTCCCATGAGCAGTTGGACAACTTGATCTTTGTAGCCTTCAAAGGGTTGTCCGATCAACACCTCAGCTGTGCTCATGAGAGTCAGTGAACTTAGGGATATTGTGACATACTCCACTTGCTGAGTGTTCAGTTGGAATCAATTCCTCATGAGGAGATGAAATTTTCAGTTCAAAGGAGTATCGCCATATTGGCCTCACATAACAGAGCAACTGTTGTGTCCTGTCTCCTCATGTACACTGTCTCTTTGGACAAGTACGTCAGTGACGTGTGGCAATCACTGGCCAAGGACACAGAATGCGCCACGAGTACAATGAGAGACCTGTTGAATATACTCAACAATCAGCTACCAGTTGCAATAAGCACAACCTATCCCGTCAAAACAACCAAGCATTCGAGCCAAGAATCCCGGGCTGTCATCTGTGGGCTGCATGACATGATAAATGAGCCCAAGTCGGTAAAGGCGGTGACGACATTATTCCCGCAGATATTTAGTGCCCTGCTCATTTATCTTAACTCTTGCGCGAATGTTTGTCTGGTCAATGGTTTGGTTCCTGCTGGGCGATCACAGTAGAGAGAAATCTCCATTGAGCCTATGAAACCTGAGAGCAGCGATTTGTGCGTGAACTGTGTGGAGACACTGAAGGTCCTGCTACTACGGACAAATATCGAAGCAGTGCTGAACAACATGGTGCAAAGTGGGGGATGGGATCAGATGATGGATCTCCGCAAGTCCGACACAGGAGTTGTCCTGCTGGTCAGGGCAATGGCGAGATTCGCTGGCCCCAGTCTGACTGGCGTCGTGAAAAGGCTGGCTGCCCAAATCCTTACAGTCCAAGATTGTCATGCAGTCACCGTGGCTTCATTCTTTGCAGAGCTGTTAAAATCTCCACAGCTGCAGCTCACTGGCATTCTGGGGAGAAGATTGCAAAGATGTTTGCCCTATGATTGTCCTGTTGGTGTGTGTCAGATGCGTGTACAACATTAGGGAGCATCACAATACTCAAAGATTGTCTCAGAACGTGATGCGCACAATGATTACTCTGTTGGGGAACCAGGAGAACAAGACGGAAGTGGTAATATTTGAGGTGCTGTCATGCCTCTCTGATTGTATCATGAGCAAACACCATCCAACCCTTTATAGGGAAAATCCTCGCCAGGATTAAACCGCTCTTTCAGGAATCTGATAAGGTGTGGGCTGAAGCGTTCAGCGTGTTGCCGAACTTGGCCAAATGTGGAATCGGAGGTTCCAAATCCCCCTTCTGCCGACAGGTCCATTCCAACCTGGTGCGCTTGTTGTTGCACCAGGACGGACAGAGTGAGGTGGTGACCAGGGCTTATTGTTCCGCACTGCGGTTGCTCTTCCCACTCATTGGATCTGTTGAGCCTTCCTCGTTGATCGACAATTATGAGGAGGCACCCACCCAGGAGCTACATGGGCTTTCTAAGAAACATTTCACGACAGTTGGCTCAAGATACCTCAAAACGGATCACGTTGTATGCCCAGGATTGCCAGTCATTCTTCCAGAACCCCCAGGAGCAACTGCGATCAGGTGCAGTGACCTTGGCATATTTACTGCATCAACGGTCGGAACGTGCCCAACCCACGCGGAGGATCAATTGGTGGAACATGAGAGCCATGAATTGCTCCCGTTCACCAACAGACTGAAGGCTCATTGTTCAGGCCACCAACCTTCTTCATCTCCTCTTAGCAGCAGACTGATCAATCATTCAACCTGATTTGTAAATATGTCATTTGATAGCTTGTAAATAAATTGATATTCTGTTGTTCCATTGTAACTATTGGAGGATCTTCAAACACTGCAGGTCCCTTTGCTGCATGACTGGGAGTGAACTCTCCTGATACTCTCTCACACACACACTCACACCTGACATTAGACACAGAGCCTGCTCCTCACTCAATGCCATTCCTCGCTGGTTCACCATGCTTGTTTATTTATAGATGCAGTCCCGACAAACAGTGCAGGGATTTGCCCATGCGTTCCCAAAGTCACAGTCACATTAACTTGTATCTGCCATGTGTCTGCCCATTTTACCAGCCTCTGCACTCCTGAAGTCTGATAATATCCTGCTCACTATTTACTGTGTTGCCAAGGTTTGTATCATGTGCAACATCTGACATTGCATTTAACATCGTAAAATGTCCCAAGGCGCTTAACAGGAGCGATAGCAATAAAACATTTTTTGACACCAACCCATAGGATGAGGTATCAGGACAGACAGACAGCCAGGAGAAAGCTAGAGGAGAAAGGAGGGCTCGTGTGAGTAGGAGTGAAAGTCACAGAGGAACACGATTGAGAAAGGAACAGACATTGAGATGATTGGATGGGAGAAAGTCTCACAAAGCAGCGAATCAATTTGGGACTGAGAGCAGGGTCAGAGAGGAAGAAATTCTAGTTCTGTTAGGATGGATGCTCATATGTTAGGAATCAATGCTCGCCTGTTTGTTGTAAAGAAATCACCCCCATGTTATCAATCTTTTGCATTCAGTATTTTCATTTAGAAAGAGCCAACATCCACATTTTGTCGGAGCACTGGGGCAGCCATTGCACCTATCAGCTATAATCACGCTTTCTCAACCTGCCTTGTCACCTTCAACGATTTGTGCACATATAGCCCCAGGTCTCTCTGTTCAAGCACCCCTTTTCCAATTGTACCCTTTAGTTTAGTTTGCCTCTCCTCGTGCTTCCAACCAACATGAATCACTAAATTTCATCTGCCACTTGTCCGCCCATCCCACCAGTCTATCTAACTGAATGGCCTGTAGTTGCTGGGTTTATCCTTATACCCGCCGGGCTTGAAAATCTCACTTTTGAAAATCTACAATAACTTTCAAAAGGAACTTTTGTGTAAAGCACCCAGTGTAAGGCCCAGGACACCGAACCCTGAGATTACCCTTTCTGAACATTCTGTATAATGGCACATGTTCATCTGGAGGACCAGTACAAGTTTGTCTTTACGTTTAAGGGACAACAGTATACGTAGACCTGATTGCCACAAGGGTTCCTGTTGTGTATGCAATAACTCAATAGACTGAATACTGTAAATTCCGAACAGGTACAAACCTGGCTCTACTTAATTAGGGCCGAAAGTGATTACATTACAAGATGGCTGGCCTTTTATACCTGGGCCGCACACACCTGCGCACAGCCCAATGACCTCTGACAGAGGCGCCACCTGGTGGCTAGTAAATGCAAGCATACATACATGACAATATCCCCCTTAAAGATATTAGTGACGGTCTTTTTATAAATTGAGATGGTCCGGGGCTTTCCGCTCCAGAGTTGAACGTCGCAGTTCAACTTCAGCCTTGGGCGAGCGTTCTGAGTCTGTTATGACTGAAGGGCTGGGTAGTCGATCTGATGGGAGTGGCAATGACCATGTCAGGGATTGAAAGTCCAGATTCATTGATGACAGCAGAGTCCTGTGATGACTGAGGGTAGGTTGGTTGGTCACTGTGTGTTCCTCATGCGACACCTTGATTACTGCACTGCCAATCACAGTTATGAGTTCATTAGTGTACGTACGCAACTTGGCATTGACTGGACTCAGCTTTGCCTCACAGCCTTAGTATCCCACAGCCTGTCGAATGTCCTCTGGTTCATTACTGATTGACTCACACCTATGTCCAATTCCATCGATACCAGCACACCATTAAGTTTTACATTAATCATTATTGGTTGGCTCTTTGTTAGGAATGAATACAGTCCATGGTATCTCGGTTTGCATATCCAGATCCGCGCTAAACTGATCATCATCCTCCACGTGGTGTGTCGCAACACGTTTGCTCAGTTGCGGACACATAAGCTGGAGATACCCCACTCTCTGACAGCCTTTACAAATATACGGTTTAAACCAACACTGATGATGCCGATGATTTCCCCCACAACGCCAACACGGTGATATCGGAATCATTCCCGTTGGCGGACTTTGAGCAGCCACAGGTTCTGCGTACGCAGTCGAGCAGGCCCTGCCATATGCAGCTCTGCCAAACGACGATACTATCTTGTTTACAGTACTTGCCGAGTTCCGATTTTTCAATGATATCTGCTTTACGCTTTTGTCCGTCGTCATGCATAATTGGGCAATCGTGATGGCCTTGCTCAAATCCAGCATCTCCGCCGCCAGAAGCTTACGCAGGATCACCTCATGATTGATGTTGATTACAAAGAAGTCCCGCAATATGTCTGCCAACTCAGTTTCGAACTTATAGTCCAGCTGGACGTCTTATGTCGGCAACGAATTCCGATACATCCTGGCCCTCAGAACGAATGTGCGTATAGGATCGATACCTTGAGATGATGGCGCCTTCATCTGGTTTGAGATGGTCACGTACCAGAGCACACAATGCTTCATATTCCTTGTCCGTTGGACTTGAGGGCGAGAGGAGATTCTTTATGAGTCCATAGATTTTCAGACCGCAAACCGCGAGGAGGACCGCCCGGCGCCGAATTGCGTCTGCCTCTTTCTCCATTTTGTTGGCCACGAAGTACCGCTTCAAGCGGGCTACAACGTCTGCCCTATGTTCTCCCTCCACGAATCGCTCCAGAATTCCAATTGTGCTAATTTTTGCATGCACTCGTCGCCAAATGTGGTGTATGTAATAACTCAACAGACTGAATACTTAAACTCCGAACAGGTACAAACCTGGCTCTACTTTATTAGGGCCCGAAGTGATCACATTACAAGATGGTTGGCCTATTGTACCTGGGCCGCACACACATGCGCACAGCCCAATGACCTCCGACAGTGGCGCCACCTGGTGGCTAGTAAACCCAAACATACATACATGTCAGTTCCATAACAGCCCCCCAATATTCCAGCAGTTCATGCGGATTGATTGTCTGTCTTCAGTGCACCCCCTAGGTTAGTGCAGTATGTGGACAACCTGTTACTGTTCACAGAGTCATAGGAGGAGCACCAAGAGCTGCTTAAAGAGCTCTTGGAAATATTGATTAAAGCAGGTTTTAAAGTAAACCCAATGAAGGCACAGATAGGGTGTGAGGAAGTCAATGTTCTGGGACTAATGCTTAGACCTTGAGAATGGGGGATAAATGAGGCAAAACGCAAAACTGTCCAAGAGTTGCCACGTCCCAGATCGGTCACAGCTATTCGATCATTCTTGGGATTGACCGGGTGCTGTAGAGTTTATTGAAGGGTATGTGGCTACGGCGTACCTTTGGTACGGTTGTGAGGGAAAGCGGTGGAATGGGAATGGGACGAACGGTGCGAGGAAGCCTTTGTCCAGCTAAAACGAGACCTGCAGCTGGCACCGGCATTGGAGGCCATAGACCCAGTGAAAGAATTCTCACTAGTGGCAGTGCAACTGAAGATAGTCTAAGTGCGGTACTGTCGCAGGAGACTAATGGGAAACTTCGGCCAGTAACATTCGCTTCTAGGGTTCTGTCAGAGGTAGAAAAGGGGTATTCGATTTACGCACGGCACCTACTTGCGACCTTCTGGGCAGTTTACAGGAACCCAGCCTCATATCGCTGCTCACTTATCACACACCCACTCGATTGCTACTAGAGGATAGAATCAAGGAAGGCATGGTATCCAGTACTAGCATCGAGACTTGGACGCTGTTACTGGGAAGGATGGAACTATGGGTAAGATCTATGTCAGAACCCACACTGGCCGCAAGTCTCCATTACAAGGGAGAACCACACACTTGTACAGTGGAAGGGGTATGGGAGACTGAGGGTGGGTTCAACTCAGGCATTCATCCCGAGGGAAGGGACATTTATGTAGTCGGGTCTAGCTTTATGGAGAAGGGGGGAGCAAAACACGGGATGCGGGATATATGACCCACAAACGAAGGTAGAACTGGCGATTTTAAATTGGTGTAGCAGTGCCTTATGTAGTCACACATCGGATGGAGTTTGCCCCTCCTTACACGATTTGCTTGGACTTGATGTTCACCTGTAATTCCTGTACAGAATATCTGGTACTCTGGGCCAGGCAAGGGTTCACATCGGCTGATGGCAAACCGTTGGTGCCTGCCCCTATGTTAGCTATTATAATGGGAACCGTAGGATCGGGAAAAGTACAATTTTACATTGACAAAGTCCATTCCAAAGCTGAACCCAGGTGCAAAGGGAATAAGAGAGACGACGAACTGCCTGGGACAGGGGCGGAGAAGCGGATTCCGTGGGATCCATTCCAGCCGGGGTTAGTAGCTTCAATGACCCCTGAAACCAACAGGGTCCCTCTCCCACCAGATTTGAACAGTTCAAAAGGAGGATGTGGTGTTAAGGGCAGTCATCAAGCCAAGAGGGAAGGAAAACCAATTGAGGGACCATACGGAACTAATGATATTGAAATCAAAGCGGAAAAGTTGTTCAAAGGAGATTTGTGGATAGTACCGGAAAGGTATTGGGAGGAGTTTATGTAATTGGCGCATGGGGAGCCTGCGGCCTGGTCATCCAGGTAGTGTGGTGGCCCCATCTCAGGGAAGATTATTATAAAAACTGCCTAATAGGCGCAGCTAATAATCCGGATCCCCATTGGAAGAAAACGCCTTTAGGCCAGACCCGCCAATCTGAAGGACCATGGCAATCTATCCAGATAGATTTTATTGGACCATTGCCCACCTCTGGGAAAGGTAACAAGTTTTGCCTGGTCCTGAGGGATAATTTCACTAAGTGGGTGGAGGTGTTCCCCTGCCAATCTGTAACAGCGTTCGGGACTGCTGAAATTCTAGTTAGGGAAGTGTTCTCCAGGTAGGGCCTCCTCAAAATGGTAGAGTCAGATCAGGGAAGGCAATTTACAGGACAGGTGATGCAAAGTACTCTGAAGCTGTTAGGGATTAAGGGAAACTGGCAAGTGGCCCATAATCCCCAGTCGTCTGCAATTGTAGGGAGAATGAGCCGGATTCTCAAGCTAGCCCTTCGAAAAGAATTAGAAGAGCAGCCCAAGTGGTGGGATGAAGTGTTTCCTCTGATCGTCATGGGGATATGGAGTAACAAATCCAAAGGGACTGGGTATTCCCCACACCAGTTAGTAACGGGGCGACCCATGCACATGCCTACACATTTACTGGTCCCTACTCTTATTAAAAAACAGTTGAAAGAGATAAGCAGAGATATATTTGTGAAATAGTTATGGGAGTTCTTAAGGGAATAACTTCGGGAAAGGATATCAGCGCAACCTGTTGTATTTAGCCCCAAGTAAACCACAGGAATGCATATAGGAGACCAGGTGATGGTACGTAACTAGGCGAGGGTGGGGGTGTTTGAACCCCTGTATAAAGGACCGTATAGTATAGTGGGCAAGGCTGGCCCTATGGTATATGTAGTACAGCTCCCGAAGCGGGTAAAATGGTTCCACAATAATCAGATGAAGCTGAACTGACCAGAAGGAAGGTTAAAAAGGCAACAGGCCACCATTATGAGTATGATTGGCCGAGTTCCAGGACATAGTTTGGGACTGTGAGGAACTGGGGATCAGCCGATAGATCACCCGGTCCTGGATAATCAGGAGCCTGACAGGGAGGTGGCAGAAAGGGACAAGACTCCGCATCCAAAGGAAAGGTCCCCGAATCGGTTTCTAGCAGGAACGCGAAGAAGCGAGAGGAAACAAAAACCTCTATACCTTGTCCGTCATAATTTAAATATGTAATGTATGTTCAGCCTGTGGGAGGTGATATCAGTCAATGAACAAGTTTTATTTTTGTTAAATCTCAGATGATCGTCCAATGGAACGGAACGTGTTTTGGGGAATCTTGTGCGTGGCAGGGACAGCACTGACATGGCCGGAGATCCAAGCCAAAGAATGTTGCGAGCCAAAAGGAGAGGTTTCTGGGACTCGACAAAAGCAGGAGGGAGTAATGGGCTATCGGATAAAATGGTCACCTGTTGTGGAGCCGGACCTCGACCAGATTGCGTACATGTCCTCTCCCCTCAGGAAGGTGGGAGGAATCATTGTAGGCACCAGCAGCACCGGGACTCAGGGTCCATTTGGGTCAAAGATCGCCAGAGGGTGGTGACCCACTACAGGTGGGAAGAAATCCAGGCAGTTGTCACACCCTCTGGGGGACTAATACTAACTTACTTCCTTAAAAGGCGACAAAAGGGATAGGGACTGAACATCCACTGGAAAGAGAGAACCAAAAACACATAATAAAGTTTGAGGGAGTCAAGGGTGGATGCCAAAATTCATGCCCAGGACAGCTTTCAGTGACCAATTATAAAGTCTGGGACAGAGACCCAGTATGTTCGGTCTGCGAAAAGCCTGGGGAGGGGCACCCTGGGACTCAGTGGATGCAGTGGAATAATGGTACTTTAGAGGAGATACCCAAGAAAAGGATCAGTGCTATGGTCATGCATAACTTTACACATTTCTATATGCTGGAACGTTGGTGGTGGTCAAGGAGGGAGAGAACCATTTGTACATGCATGCACCCCACGCAGGAAACCACAGGAGCAAGAGCCAATGGTGGTGCGGATAAGAGATACACAATGGAAGACCTTAGGAAATACTGGTTAAAGGTGACAGACAATTATTCTAAATGGGGATGGTCATCGTATGTTTGGGCTGCCACGGGGAAATGGAACTATACTTGGTACACGATTACAAACGGAATCGGAACAGCTAGTGGGGTAAATTGCACTGCGGGGGAATTACAGTTGGAAGGGTTTCAATTAATCAAGGTTAAGAAGATCAAACCCACTAAGCCGAGGAGACACCATAAATGTCCTACTCTCACACCGGGGCCTAAGAATGGATTAGTCCTCATTCCCACTTGAAAGATTTTGTACCATGATGTACATCATGAGGTGATTCTTGCGATGTTGAACTTTCTTTCTTCTTCGGCAGTCCCTCAGAGTTGAGGATGACTTGTGCCCACACAAATGAGAGTTCTCAGGTGACTGAGTTGACCAATGCGGGACCTACATTCTCTGTCACAGGTGGGGCAGACGGTGGTTGAAGGGACAGGTGAGTAGGGTGCTTGGGTTGTTGTGTGCTCCTTCCGCTGTTTGCGCTTGGCTTCCGCGTGCTCCTGGCAAATAGACTCGAGGTGTTCGGTGCCTTCCTGGATGCTTCTCCTCCATTTTGAGCGGTCTTGGGCCAGGGATTTCCAGGTGTGTGTGGATGCTGCACTTTTTCAAGGAGACGTTGAGTGTGTCCTTGAAATGTTTTCTCAGCGCTCTTGGGGCTCGCTTGGCGTGTCGGAGCTCTGAGTAGAGCGCTTGTTTTGGGAGTCTATTAAGATCATTAAGAAATAGTAGCAGGAGTAGGCCATTTGGCATTTGGTCCATCGAGCCTGCTCCGCCATTCAATAAGATCATGGCTGATCTGATCATGGATTCAGCTCTACTTTCCTGCCCGCTTCCCATAGCCCTTTACTCCCTTATCGCTCAAAAATCTGTCAATCTCCTCCTTAAATATATTCAATGACCCAGCCTCCACAGCTCTCTGGGGCAGACAATTCCATAGATTTACAACCCCTAATTTTAGTTTCCCCTATGAGTTGAAATATCCTCTCTGCATCCACCTTGTCGAGCCCCCTCATTATCTTATAAGTTTCAATAAGATCACCTCTCATTCTTCTGTATAGACCCAAACTACCTTCATAAGTCAACCCCCTCATCTCCGGAATCAACCTCGTGAACCTTCTCTGAACAGCCTCCAATGCAAGTATATCCTTCCTTAAGTACAGAGACCAAAACTGTACGCACTACTCTAGATGTGGCCTCACCAATACCCTGTACAGCTGTAGCAGGACTTTCTGGTTTTATACTCTAGCCCCCTTGCAATAAAGCCAAACATTCCATTTGCATTCCTGATTACTTTCTGTACCTGCATACTAACTTTTTATGTTTCATGCACAAGGATCCCCAGGTCTCTTTGTACTGCAGCACTTTACAATTTTCTCCATTTAAATTATAATTTGCTTTTGTATTATTTCTGCCAAAGTGGCTAACCTCACATTTTCCCCACAGTATACTCCACCTGCCAAATTTATGCCCACTCACTTTTATCATGTTATCGGGCATGCGGACGATGTGGCCCATCCTTTGGAGCTGATCGTGCATGGTCAATGCTTCGATGCTCGAAATGTTGGCCTAGCGAGAACATCGACGTTGGTGCGCCTACCCTGCCAATGGATTTGCAGGATCTTGTGGAGTGAGCGTTGCTGGTACTCTCCAGTGTTTTGAGGTGTGTGCTGTACATAGTCCATGACTCTGAAGCATATAAGAGGGCGGGTATCACTACTGCTCTGTAGATCATGAGTTTGGTGCCGGGTTTGAGATTCTGGTCTACAAATACTCTTTTCCTCAGGCGAGCGAAGGCTGCACTGGCACACTGAAGGTGGTGTCGGTGACGTCTGCCCTTCTTGGCAGTAGGCTCCTGAGGTATGGAAAATGGTCCACGTTGTCTAAGGCCTCGTCATGGATCTTGATAATCGGGGGGGCAGTACAGTGTGGCAAGGGCAGGTTGGTAGAGAACCTTTGTGTTACAGATGTTTAATGTAAGGCCCAGACTCTTGTACACTTCGGTGAAGGTGTTGTCAAAGGTTTGGAGTCCTACCTCCGAGTGTGCGCAAACGCAAGCGTCGTCTGCATACGGTAATTCAATGACAGAGGTTGGGACGACCTTGGATCTGGACTGGAGGCGACAGAGGTTGAACAATTTCCCGTTTGTTCCGCAGATTAGCTCCACTCCATCGGGGAGCTATTGCAGGTGAGATGGAGCATTGCAGCAAGGAAGATCAAGAAGAGCGTTGGTGAGATGACACAGCATTGCTTGACCCCGGTCTGCACGTCTATTGGGTCAGTGCTGGATTCATTGTCAGGATCACGGCTTGCATGTCATCTAATGTAAGGCCCATGAGGCCTTGTACTTCTACTTGTCTCCCTGACGAAACAAGGTGTTGGTTATGACAAGACCATGTTCTAATCATTTTGTCAGGAGGTGGATACCATTGGAGTTAGTTTTCCCTACCTCCTCTCTGCCAATCACACCTCCCAAGAGGTCTGTGTCCATTCCAACTCTGGCATTAAAGTGGCCAAATGGATCATAGAAACATAGAAAATAGGTGCAGGAGTAGGCCATTCAGCCCTTCGAGTCTACCCCGCCATTCAATAAGATCATGGCTGATCATTCCCTCAGTACCCCTTTCTTGCTTTCTCTCCATACCCCTTGATCCCTTTAGCCGTAAGGCCATATCTAACACCCTCTTGAATATATCCAATGAACTGGCATCAACAACTCTCTGCGGCAGGGAATTCCACAGGTTAACAACTCTTGAGTGAAGAAATTTCTTCTCATGTCAGTCCCATTATCCTAAGACTATGTCCCCTGGTTCTAGACTTCCCCAACATCGGGAACATTCTACCCGCATCTAACCTGTCCTGTCCCGTCAGAATCTTATACGTTTCTACGAAATCCCCGCTCATCCTTCTAAATTCCAGTGAATAAATAGTTGCAGGAGTAGGCCATTCGGCCCTTCGAAAGGCCCAGTTCATCCAGTCTCTCCCTATATGTCAGTCCAGCCATCCCTGGAATCAGTCTGGTGAACCCACGCTGCACTCCCTCAATAGCAAAAAAGATGTAAATACATTTAAAATAGAAAAAGGGGAGATAATTGATAAACCAATAATACCTCTGGTCCAAATGGATTGCATCTGTGCATATTAAAGAAGTTAGGGAAGTGATAGCAGAGGCACTATTACATATATATAATAATTCATTAGATAAGGGAATAGTGCCAGAGGACTGGCAGACAGCTAATGGTATTCCTATATTTAAAATGTGAGATAGAACAAGTCCCGGGAACTATAGAACAGTTAGTTTAATGGCAGCGATAGAAAAAATAATGGAATCTTTACTCAAAGATGTAAGTGTAAAACATCTAGAAACTGATAATATAATAGAATAGTCAGCACAGATTTCAAAACGGAAGACCACGCCTGACCAAATTATTGAATTATTTGAAGAAGTAACAGAAAAGGTAGCCAAGGGTAATGTAATAGATGTAATAGATTTGTATTTTCAAAAGGCCTTTGATAAGGTGCCACATAGTAGTCTTGACTAAGCTCTGAACATGTGGGGTCAGGGCACAGGTAGCTGAATGGAAAGCAAACTGGCTACACAACAGAAAAGAGAGTAGAGGTTAAGGGTAGCTACCCAGACTGGCAAAAGTGGGAAGTAAAGTCATTGGGTAGGAATCTGCGATTGCAACTGAATTGAAGCAATAAATTTTGACTTCCGTTTTTCGCGACAGGCATGATGCGCTCCCACATGACGTGATCTCAGCTCTATTTAAATGGACAATGTACAGCTGGAAAATGGAGGTGTTCATGATGGATGGTGCACAGAGCAAGGGGAGTATCCAGATTTAATAATGCATTACTGGAATTACTGCCGGGTGCAGTAAGGAGGAGGGACATAATCTTTCCCTGCAAACGGAAGAAACCTGCAGCTCTCACAAAGGCTGGAGGTAGCTGAGGAGGTGAGCAGTAGGAGACTTGTACCCCAGTCTTGAATGTAGTGCAAGAAGCAACTTAATGAATTAACCAGGTCAGGAAAAGTGTGTACATTTGCTGATTCACCTATATTCTGTGGTTTAAGCTCCCCCGTTTTCACTGTCTTGCCACACATTTTCCATCACATCATTTCTCCTGCCGACACAACTTTGAGCAGCATCCAGCCTTCACTTTCCATGCATGTCATCACCTCCCCATTTACCCATCCACTACTGCCAGTGACCTCAATCCATATGCAATGTGATGCATCAGTCTCAGTCAATGCGTTGCAACCATCAGGTGAATACCTCACACCTTCACTAACTCACAGGCCTGTTTCTTCGTCCCTTGTAAAAGACAGCGCAAAATGCAAGGGAGAAGACTGGAGGTGGGCTGCCACAAATAGTCCAGCTAACAGATGTAGAGGAAGATGCCCTGGAGATAAGTGGCATATCTGTGTCCTTCTCAATCGAAGGTGGAGATGCGGAACTCAAAAATAACTGGTGACAGAATTACAAATATATCCGACACATGTGCTCCCTTTATTTACTCACTTGCAGGTGGGATCAGGACGAGGGACCATAAATATAAGATAGTCCAATGAATCCAATGGGGAATTCAGGAGAAACTTCTTTACCCAGAGAGTGGTTAGAAGTGGAATTGCTACCACAGGGACTAGTTGAGTCGAATAGCATAGATGCATTTAAGAGGAAGCCAAATAAGCATATGAGGGAGAAAGGAATAAAAGCAGATGTTGCTGGGGTTAGATGAAGAGGGGTGGGAAGAGGAGCATAAACACTGGCGTGGATCTGTTGGGCCAAATGGCTGTTTCTGTGCCGTTAATACTTTGTATTTCATCAATGACTGAACAATGAAAAGACTGAGTATTGTGATTGTCAAGATTGTGACTTTGCCATGACTAAACCATATCCCTTTCTTTTGACTTCTAGGGCCAGCAAGTGTCGCTCGACATGCATGAGGATGAATCCTCAGCAGACCTCATTCCATGTGGGTGCACCATCACAAGACGTACAGTCATGCACCAGCGCAAATACTCACGATTCAGTGGCAGGGACAGCTGTGGAGAGTCCCTGTCGTGGTTACAATCCTCTTCAAGTTCTGCCCAGCTGGTCACAGACACTGAATCCCGGGGGCTAGCGTTGAGAAGGAGAATGCTACAGATGCATCAACAACTTAGCCAGGTGCAGACAGACGTGCCACACACACTCCACAATAGTGAAAGAATTGCGGGATGTCTGTCAGGGAGAGTGGCCATCTCCATGGAGCTTCCAGCAGGATTCTCAAATAAGTCCATGTAGGACATGACCACGCCCGGCAGACTTTAGATGCCAACATATCTGCTGCCTTAAACAGGATGACAGGCACCTTATTCGTAGCCTTACGACGAGTCATTGATCTATATCAAGCTGGTCTGCAGCAGAGTGATGTGGCACTGGCCCAAGAGAGGGATGATGACGAAAGGGGACATGGAAGTGGAAGCTCCACTTAAAGCACTCCCACTTCTCGCCCGTTTCCCCCCACCACGACCAAGCCAGTGCTGCCTTGTCATAGAAACATAGAAAATAGGTGCAGGAGTAGGCCATTCGGCCCTTCAAGTCTGCACCGCCATTCAATAAGATCATGGCTGATCATTCCCTCAGTATCCCTTTCCTGCTTTCTCTCCATACCCCTTGATCCCCTTAGCCGTAAGGGCTATATCTAACTCCCTCTTGAATATATCCAATGAACTGGCATCAACAACTCTCTGTGGCAGGGAATTCCACAGGTTAACAACTGAGTGAAGACGTTTCCCCTCAACTCAGTCCTAAATGGCCTACCCCTTATCCTAAGACTATGTCCCCTGGTTCTTGACTTCCCCAACATCGGGAACATTCTTCCTGCATCTAACCTGTCCAGTCCCGTCAGAATCTTATACGTTTCTATGAGATCCCCTCTCATCCATCTAAACTCCAGTGTATAAAGGCCCAGTTGATCCAGTCTCTCCTCATATGACAGTCCAGCCATCCCTGGAATCAGTCTGGTGAACCCTCGCTGCACTCCCTCAATAGCTAGAACGTCCTTCCTCAGATTAGGAGACCAAAACTGAACACAATATTCCAGGTGAGGCCTCACTAAGGCCCTGTACAACTGCAGCAAGACCTCCCTGCTCCTATGCTCAAATCCCCTAGCTATGAAGGCCAACATACCATTTTCCTTCTTCACCGCCTGCTGTACCTGCATGCCAACTTTCAGTGACTGATGAACCATGACACCCAGGTCTCGTTGCACCTCCCCTTTTCCTAATCTGCCGCCATTCAGATAATATTCTGCCTTCGTGTTTTTGCCCCCAAAATGGATAACCTCACATTTATCCACATTATACTGCATCTACCATGCATTTTTCCACTCACCTAACCTGTCCAAGTCACCATGCAGCCTCTTAGCATCCTCGTCACAGCTCACACCGCCACCCAGTTTAGTGTCATCTGCAAACTTGGAGATATTACACTCAATTCCTTCATCTAAATCATTAATGTATATTGTAAAGAGCTGGGGTCCCAGCACTGAGCCCTGCAGCACTCCACAAGTCACTGCCTGCCATTCTGAAAAGGGCCCGTTTATCCCGACTCTCTGCTTCCTGTCTGCCAACCAGTTCTCTATCCACGTCAGTACATTACCCCCAATACCATGTGCTTTAATTTTGCACACCAATCTCTTGTGCAGGACCTTGTCAAAAGCCTTTTGAAAGTCCAAACACGCCACATCCACTGGTTCTCCCTTGTCCACTCTGCTAGTTACATCCTCAAAAAATTCTAGAAGATCCGTCAAGCATGATTTCCCTTTCATAAATCCAAGCTGACTTGGTCCGATCCTGTCACTGCTTTCCAAATGCGCTGCTATTTCATCCTTAATGATTGATTCCAACATTTCCCCCACTACTGATGTCAGGCTAACCGGTCTATAATTACCAGTTTTCGCTCTCCCTCCTTTTTAAAAAAGTGGTGTTACATTAGCTACCCTCCAGTCCATAGAAACTGATCCAGAGTCAATAGACTGTTGGAAAATGATCACCAATGTCGCCTGATGGCAGAGTGTACCCATGCCCTGGGCAAACGTGGGTGCAAGTCAAAGCATCTCAGCAGTCAGAGCAGGGGTCTGAGCAGCCTGCCTCTGCCTCTGCTCAAACCACATATAAGTGGTAGGAAGTGCAAGATAAAGCTATTGTAATTCACCAAGAGTATGCATATGGGTATTATACAAAATGTTATGTTAAGTTTCCTTTTCTTATAAAGACACGTAAAATTTATTACTCAGCACCACTGCCATGTCTTGCCCATTACTGCATCCCTAGTGTCAACTCACCCTCACGTGTTTCACAATGAATCTCAATACATGATGGGACCCATTGGTATAATGGATGGATGCGTGGTTGAAGGACTGCTTAGTGCAAACGGAAGTGGGGGGGTGGGGGAATAGACGAGACACACAAAAATTGAGGACCGTGGTGACTTTCACAGCCATGTTATGCATGTCCACCAGGGGCCAGGATTGGAAGTGTGCCAAATATCTCTATCTAGACATGGACTCACCACCTGACCTGACAATCTCAGCCTTCGGAAGCACTGTTCTTCCGAGAAGTCAGCCTCTGTCTGTAAACCCTGTTTTGTGGTTAGTGCCTCCTACCACCTCAACCCCTCTCCTGTGTCGTCGCTTCCATGGATGGTGATGGTCTTCCTTTTCTGATGCGCTGTCAAACCAACACACCTCCTATCCTGATCTCCTCAGTTTGAAAGCCTCAAACATTTAGAAAAAGCTGCAACACAAGAACTCTCTGCCAAACATTTGCCAGAGGCAACTATGACATCAGCTGCAATATGTGAGATTTTATTCCTATGGGGCAATCATAACTTTATATACCCACCTGAACTGTGGCCCGATCTTGCCTGTTTCACGGGTCAATTTCTCAAGCCCCGGGAAACCCGTGCTGGAGACGTTAATTTCTGTGGTAAGTACCCGCCCACCTGCGCTAATTAAGATCCTGGCTACAGCGAGCAGGTTATTCGCAGGCATCCAATCGCATCTCCATTAAACCCGGAAATGGGCGCGTTGGAGCTGGGTTGCGGTCGTGATCTAAAATTCTTCAGGGTTAAAACACCCCCCATGGCCCCATTGCTACTCAAAAACCCTTAACAAGGTTTGAAGGATTGTAAGTGTGCCAAATATATCTCTACCTTGACACTGGACTTACTAAATTCGATCAATGTCAACAACTTCCTCATTAGCACCCCAAGATACAATTGAAAACAGGTCACTTGATGAAGGGGGAGGGGATGAAGAGACAAAAAATTTCACTCAAGGATTTTTGACTGCTATGAACCACCATTGCCTTCACATTGGGAGATACTTCAGCCAGCTACTCTCCAGTGAATCCACTTGAACATTATTCACCTCCAGCAATGCAGTCAAAACCATGTGTGTTAACTGACAGCCAAACAACCAGTTCTGTGATGCTGACATTAGCTGGGCTGATTTGACATCCTACATTGGTGTTAGGGAATATCTGACTGACAACTTTAGTTCAGGATAACCTCTCTGTTAAATTTTAGGATCTTTTCTAATTTGTTGCCCCTTTTATTTTTTATGAGCATGTCCCAGCATTCCAAGCTTTCACAAGTGTTTTTGAGATCTTCATAAGAGTTTGGTAACACATCCCAGATAAACAAAAACTCTATTTGCAAATTAATTGTAGACACTATCATGTCCTCATAAGATCCTACATCAGTCTTCAAAAGCAACAGAGCATAACAGGAAGCCTTGTTTAAAGTGTGAAATACAAAGCAACTTTCTTGTCAGGTACTTTCTCTTTTGAAACCACTGCCATCACTCACTCACAAAAAACATTCCCTCAACCCCTGTACCCTTCCAACTCCCGCCTCATCTCCAACCTCCCGCCTCATCGCCAACCTCCCGCCTCATCGCCAAAGTTCTTCAACGTGGTGTCAAACTGACACATCCACACACATTTTTCCCGCAACTCCCAAGTTAGAATCCATTCAACTCTGCCACATCACTTAAATAGCCCTGATCAAAGTCTAAAATGACATCCCGTAACTGACCATGGTGCACTCTCCCTCCTCATCCTCTCCAACCAGTTTGCTGCTTTTGACAGGGTTGACAACACCATGCTCCTCCATTGTCCAGCTCAGTGGGACTGCCCTCACTTGGTTCCATTCTTACCATCTTGCACTGTTACCTCTGGACTCCCCCAAGAATCTGACCTTGGTCCCCTTCTCTTCCTCATCCACATGCTGCCCTTTGACGACATCAAATTGCAGAAATCGGGCTAGCTTCCACATGTATGCCAAGGTCACCCAGCTCTTCCTTACTACCACTATTTTTGACCTCTCCACGACTTCTGAGCTGCCAGACTGCTTGTCCAATATCCAGTAATGGATGAGTTGCAATTTTCTTCAGTTAATATTAAGAGTGAAGCTATTGTTTTTGGCCCATTCCACAAACTCATCATTCTCGCCACCAATTCCATCCCTCTCCCCAACCACTGTCTTAGACTGAACAGACTTTTCAAACCTTTGCTGTCATATTCAAGCCTGCGCTGAGCTTCTAACCTCCATCACAAAAATGCTTACTGTCACTTCTTTAACATAGCCTGCCTCAGCCCATGTGTCACTGAAACCCTCTTCTGTGCTTTTGTCATCTCCAGACTCAACTGTTCCAATGCTCTCCTTACCAGCCTCCCATCCTTCACCCTCATCCAAAAATCTCGCTCCAGGTCCCACTCACCCATCACCCTTTCCTTCCTGGCCTAATATGGCTCAAAAGTCCCCAAATGCCTTGCATTTCAAAATTCAATGTGTTTAAATCTATTATAGTTTCGCCCCTCCCTATCTCTATAATCTCCTACAACCCAATAACACCCTTCCGCGCCCACCACCCCCACCCCCCCCCCACCCTAACTCTCTCTTCTAACTTTGGAATTTTGTGCGTTCCCCACTCCTTTTGCCCCACTGGTGACTGTGATTTCAGCTGATGAGGACACAAACTCTGGAATTCTCATTCTAAATTTCTCCTTCTCCTGAAAGCACACCTCTTTAACCAACGTTTTGGTCACCCCACCTAATATGTCTTTCTTTGGCTCAGCGTCCATTTTTGTCTCATTACACTTCTGTAAAGTGAAGTGGGACATTTTTCTATGAATGAATGAACTTGCATTTATATAGCGTCTTTCATGACTTCAGGATGTCCTAAAGCGCTTTACAGCCAAAGTACTTTTAAAGTGTAGTCACTGTTGTAATGTAGGGAAATGCAGCAGCCAATCTGAGCACAGCTAGGTCCCACAGTCCCACAATAGAAATGAGATAAATGAACTGATTATGTTTTTGGTGTTGTTGCTTGAGGGATAAATATTGGCCAGGACAATGGGGAAAACTTCCCTGCTCTTTGTCAAATAGTGCCATGGATCTTTTACATGCACCTGAAAGAGCAGAAGGAATTCGGTTTAAAGTCTCATCTGAAATACGGCACCTCCGACAGTGCAGCACTCACTCAGTACTGTTCTGGAATATCAGCCTGGATTATGGGCTCAAGTCTCTGGAGTTGGGCTTGAACCCATGACCTTCTGACTCAGAAGTGAGAGTGCTACGACTGAGCAACAGCTGACGCCTACATTAAAGGTGCTGAATAAATGGAAGTTGTTATTGCTGCTTGTTAGATTACCTCCAGAATGGAAGTACCAGGTGTCAGGAATGAGGGACTTCTGTTATGTGGAGAGACAAGAGAAGGTTAAGAGAAGATTTAATACAGGTGTTTAAAATTATGAAGGGTTTTGATAGAATAGATAGGGAGAAACTGTTTCCACTGACAGGACGGTCGATACGCAGAGGCCACAGATTTAGGTTAATTGGAAAAAAAGCTTAGGTGGGGGGCGGGGGTGAGAATTTTTTTATGCAGCGGTTATTCTCCGAAATGCACTGCCTGGAAGCAGATTCAGTAATGACTTTCACAAAGGAATCGGATATATTCAATGCAAGGTGTATAGGGAATAAGGCAGATGAGCTGAGAGCATGATATTATAGCTATTACTGAGACATGACTGAACGAAGGGCAGGAATGATCCCAGTATTGATTAAAGAAACAATTACAGCTGTGAGGACAGATGGCATGTTAGAAGGATCCTCAAATGAGGTCTTATAGGTTGAATTTGAAGAACAAAAAAGGGGCGATCACACTGCTGGGAGTCTACCATACAGTCACAGGGAGATAGAAGAGCAAATATGTAGGCACATTTCTGTGACGTGCAAAAACTATAGGGCAGTAATAGTAGGGGATTTCAACTACCCAATATTAACTGGGATAAAATTAGTTTGAATGGTATCGAGAGTACGGAATTCTTTAAATGCATTCAGAACTTTTTTTTTTTTTTAAAGACAGTATGTAACGAGCCCAATAAGGGGGGGGATGCGGTTCTAGACTTAGTTTTAGGAAATGAAGCTGGAGAGGTGGAAGGGTATTAGTAAGAGAGCATTTTGGTGCTAGTGATCATAATTCAGTTAGATTTAGGGTAGTTATGGAAAAGGACAAAGAGACCAGGAATAAAAGTTCTCAATTGGGAAAAAGCCAAGTTTGCTAAGCTGAGATGAAATTTAGTTAAAGTAGACTGGAACTGGCTACTTGATGGTAAATCAGTGTCAGAGCAATGCGAGACATTCAAGGAGGAGATCCTGAGGGTTCAGAGCAAGTATGTTCCCTTAAACAAAAAGGGTGGGACTAACAAATCTAGAGCCCTCTGGATGTCAAGGGACATACAGGGTAGGATAAAGAAAATAAGGGAGGCATTTGACAGATACCAAGGCCTCAATATTGCAGAAACTCCAGAGGAATATAGAAAGTGCAGGGGTGCAATTAAAAAGGAAATTAGGAAAGCAAAGAGAGAGCATGAAAAAATGTTGGCAAGTAAAATCAAGGTAAACCCAAAGATGTTTTATAAAGACATTAAGAGCAGGAGGTTAACTAAATAAAGAGCAGGGCCTATTAAGAGACTAAAGGTAATGTGCGTGTGTCAAGGCGGAAGACGTTGGTATGGTTCTTAAGAACATAAGAAATAGGAGGAGTCGGCCATCTGGCCCCTCGATCCTGCTCCGCCATTCAATAAGATTATGGCAGATCTGATCTTGGCCTCAACTCCACTTCCCTGCCCACTCCCCCTAACTTTGACTCCCTTATCTTTCAAAAATCTGTCCATCTCTATATTCAATGAACCAGCCTTCACATCTCTCTGGAATAGAGAATTCCAAAGATTCACGACCCTCAGAAGAAATTCTTCCTCGTTTCCTTTTTAAATGGGCGACCCCTTCTTCTGAAACTATGCCCCCTAGTTCTAGATTCCCCCACGAGGGGAAACGTCCTCTCTGCATCAAGCCTGTCAAGCCCCCTCAGAATCTTATGCATTTCAATAAGATCACCTTCTAAACTCCAATGAGCCCAACCTGCTCAATCTTTCTTCATATGACAACCCCTTCATCTCAGGAATCAACCTCGGGAACCTTCTCTGAACTGCCTCCAATGAAAGTACATCGCTCCTTAAATAAGGAGACCAAAACTGTACGCATTAATTAATAATTTGTGTCTATTTTCACAAAAGAGAGAGACAATGCAGACATTGCAATCAGGGAGGAGGATTGTAAAATATTAGATGAAATAAACATAGGAAGTATGAAGGGGCTTAGCAGCTTTGAAAGTGGATAAATTCCCAGACCTCCATGAAATGTATCCCAGACTGTTAACAGAAGCAAAAGATGAAACAGCAGAGGCTCTGACCATCATTTGCCAATCCTCTCTGGCTACTGGTGTGGTGCCAGAGGATTGGAGGACTGCTAATGTTTAAAAAGGGGGAAAGGGATAGACCGAGTAATTACAGGCCAATCAGCCTAACCTCGGTGGCGGGAAAATTATTGGAAAACATTCTGAGCAACAAATCTTATCCGGATAAATCTTCATTTAGAAAGACACGGATTGATCAAGGACAGTCAGCATGGATTTGTTAATGGAAGGTTGAGTCTAACTAACTTGATTGAATTTTTTGCGGAGGTAACAAGGAGGATCGGAGGGCAGTGCGTTGATGCAGTGCATAGCAATGATTGATTGGCAAAGCAGGTTCGAAGGGCCTACTCCTGTTCCTATTTCTTCTGTTCTTGTAACCCTCCACGTCCTTGCCCCTCCCCATCTCTGTAACCTCCTCCAGCCCACAACCCTCCAAGATCTCTGCGCTGCTCCCTTTCTTGCGCAACCCCAATTTTCATCTCTGCACTATTGACGGCCGTGCCTTCAGCTGCCTAGGCCCTAAGCTCTGGAATCCCCTTCTTAGACATCGCAAGCTCTCTCTCGCTATAACTAGAGAAAAAGTACTAGGCAAACTAATGGGACTAAAGGTGGACAAGTCCCCTGGACCTGATGGCCTGCATCCAAGGGTCATAAAAGAAGTGGCTGCAGAGATAGTGGATGCACTGGTTGTAATCTACCAAAATTCCCTGGATTCTCGAGGGGTCCCAGCGGATTGGAAAATCGCAAATGTAACACCCCTATTCAAGAAAGGAGGGAGACAGAAAGCAGGAAACTACAGACCAGTTAGCCTAACATCTGTCATTGGGAAAATGCTGGAATCCATTATGAAGGAAGCAGTAGCAGAACATTTAGAAAATCATATACAGTCAAGCAGAGTCACCATGGTTTTATGAAAGGGAATTCATGTTTGACAAACTTGCTCGCGTTCTTTGAGGATGTAATGAGCTGGGTAGATAAAGGGGAACCAGAAGATGTGCATTTGGATTTCCAGAAGGCATTCGATAAGGTGCCATATGAACGGTTACTGCACAAGATAAGAGCTCACGGGTTGGGGGTAATATATTAGCATGGATAGAGGATTGGCTAACTAATAGAAAACAGAGAGTTGGGATAAATGGGTCATTTTCCGGTTGGCAAACTAACTAGTGAGGTGCCACAGGGATCAGTGTTGGGGCCTCAACTATTTACAGTCTATATTAATGACTTGAATGAAGGAATCGAGGATAATGTAGCCAAATTTGCTGACGATACAAAGATATGTGGGAAAGCAAGATGTGAGGAGGACGCGAAGAATCTGCAAAGTGATATAGACAGGCTTAGTGAGTGGGCAAAAATTTGGCAGATGGAGTGAGATGAACGTGGGAAAATGTGAAGTTATCCACTTTGGTAGGAAAAATAAAAACGCTAATTATTATTTAAATGGGGAGAGATTACAAAATACTGCGGTACAGAGGGATCTGGGGTTCTTTGTACATGAAAAGCAAAAAGTTAAAATGCAGGTTCAGCAAGTAATTAAGACGGCAAATAGAATGTTGGCCTTTATTGCAAAAGGGGATAAAGTATAAAAGCAGAGAGGTCCTGCTACAACTGTACAAGGCATTGCTGAGGCCATACCTGGAGTACTGCGTACAGTTTTGGTCTTATTTAAGGAGGGATATACTTGCATTGCAGACTGTTCAGAGAAGGTTCACGAGGTTGATTCCTGAGATGAAGGGGTTGTCTTATGAAGAAAGGTTGAGTTGGTTGGGCCTATACTCATTGGAGTTTAGAAGAATGAGAGGCAATCGTATGAAACGTATAAGATTCTGATGGGGCTTGACAGGGTGGATGCAGAGAGGATGTTTCCCCTCATGGGGGAATCTAGAACTATGGGGCATAGTTTCAGAATAAGGGACCGCCCATTTAAAACGGAAATGAGGAGGAATTTCTTCTCTCAGAGGGTTGTGAATCTTTGGAATTCTCTGCCCCAGAGAACTGGGTCATTGAATATGTTTAAGTTGGAGATACACAGATTTTTGAATGATAAGGGAGTCAAGGGTTATGGGGAGCGGGCAGCGAAGTGGAGTTGAGGCCAAAATCAGATCAGCCATGATCTTATTTAATGGTGGAGCCAGATAGAGGGGCCAAATGGCCTACTTCTGCTCCTATTTCTTATGTTCTCTCCTCCTTTAAGTTGTTCCTTAAAACCTACCTCTTTGTCCAAGCTTTTGGTCACCTGTCTTAATGTGTGCGTGTGGATTGATGTCAAATTTTGTTCGATAATACTCCTGTGACGTTTAACTATATTAAAGGCACTATATAAATGCAAGCTGTTTTTGTTGATCTAATGGAAGTATTTAAGATGACTAATGGCTTTGATGGAGAGAACAAAAATTCCTCTGGTGGGAATGAATCATAACCTTAAAATTAGAGCTAGACCGTTCTGGATGATATCAGGAATCACATCTTCACACAAAGGGTAGTGCAAATCTGGAACTCTCTTTCCCAAAAAGCATTTGAGGCTGGGAGTTAATTGAACATTTCAAAATTAAGATGGATAGGTTGTTATGCAAAAATATTAAGGGATATGAAACCAAGATGGGTAGATGGAGTTAAGATACAGATCAGCCACAATCTGATTGAATGATGGTCCAGGCTCGAGAGGCTGAATGGCCTACTCCTGTTCCTATAAAGCAGTGATATTGCAGCAGGTATGTAAACATTTTAGTTACAGCACGCATTAGACTTAATTTACAGTCAGCATTAGGCTAAACCAGCTGGCATTTGTATTTTACATTTAGGTTGAGGTTATTAGAGTTCAACAAAGCATTTCTTTTCTTACTCATCCTCAGATTGTGGGCGTCCTTGGTAAGGCTGACATCTATCGCCCATCCTTAATTGCCTTGATTAGGTGGTAGTGGGCCGTGGTCAATTCACAGATAAGAATCAACCACATAGGCCAGACCAGGTAAGGACAGAAGCTTTCCTTCTCTAAAGGATATTAGTGAACCAATTGGACTTTTGCGACAATCTGACAGCTTCATGGTCACTTTTACCAACAGCAGCTTTTTAAAAATTAAATTCAAATTCTCGAATTGCCAAGGTGGGATTTGAACCTATGTTCTCTGGATTATTCGTTCAGACTCCTGGATCACGAGTCAGTAACAACCACAACACTATCCCTGTATATATTTAAATTGTAACAGGCAGAAATGCACTTTAAGTATAACTCAATTACAACTGAGACATGCCAAGTACAGCAAAAGTAAGAGAGTCTAAGACTGTGTGGATCTGATGGGAGACCGATCACCAGTGGTGTCCCACAGGGATCAGTGTTGGGACCGTTGCTTTTGACTATTTTTATTAATTATCTGGATTTTGGGGTTGGGGGCACAATTTAAAAATTTGCAGATGATATCAAGATCTGTGCAAATGTTAGAACTGTCGAAGATGCTTATCTGCTTTAGGAAGATCAATATATGTTGGGAGATTGGGCTCAAGACTGGAAAATGATGTATAACTTAGATAAGTGCAGTGTTATGCATGTGGGCAGGGCAAATGCTCAACATTCATACATCCTCCAGGGAAAGGCATTAAAGATGGTGGAGACAAAAGGAGATTTGGGCATTTTACTGCATTCATCTTTGAAGGTACATGAGCAACGCCGTGCAGCGATAGCTACAGCAAATAGGGTGTTGGGGTATATCCATAGGACAATTGATTGTAAGACGAGGCATACTGTTTTGTCCTTGTACAAGACCTTAAGCCAGGCCACACTTGGATTACTGTGTCCAGTTTTGGTCTCCTCACGCGGTGGGTGATATTGAGGCTCTGGAAAGGGTGCAGAAGAGGGCCACTAGATTCATTCCAAGTCTAAAGCATCTTAGTTATCAAGATATGCTAAGAGAGTTTGGACTCTATGCCTGGACAGTTTATTTCAATTAAATAGGTTAGGCAGGACCAGGGATCACAAATTTAAGTTATATAGGGCTAGATCGAGGTTAGACGTCAGGAAGTGGTTCTTTTCCCAGAGAATAGTAGACCTCTGGAACAAGCTATCATTTCGTGTAGTGGATGCAGAATCGCTGAATTCCTTCAAGCGAAAGCTGAATTTGTTTCTGGCTGCAGCAGAGATCACCTCTTACAGAAAGTAAGTACTACAAGGAATTCAACACCAGAGTGATCTCCTGGACTAATTTCGATCACCTAGATGAGAAAGAGGAATTTCCCATATTTTTTCCCCCCCAAATTGGCCTGTGTTTTTTTATCTGTTTTCTTGCCTCTCCTAGGAGATCGCATGGTTTCAGGTGGGTGGAGTGTATCGATTGTGTATATGCTGTCATACACACAAAGTATCGCCATTGTGTGGGACAGGCTCAATAGACTAGATGGTCTTTACTTTTCCGTCATTGTTCGTATGTTCGTACTATTCTGAGGCTTAGTAAAGTCAGATCAACAGATCAATAATGACATGTTAACAGCATTAGATATTTACAGTTTGATTTCCTCCTGGTTTCTCCACCTCTGAGTTGCCATCTGTATCACTGCCTTCCAACTTCATTACAATCATTTTCTTCTCGTCCTAGCTCGGCTAACTTTACTCATGAGTTACTCGACACTGCTGTGCTACAGTCCAAGTCTCTCATACTGCTCGAAGACATGAGATTAAATCCTGTGACATTCTACAAGTTTTACTTCTGTTGAATAAATACAGAACCTTTAATCAACTTACAACTTCAGGTATAACTTTTTTTATGCTGTGTCTTTCTGGCTTGAATTGAGCGTACTCACTTTGTTCAGTTTGCACTGGCTTTGCCTCACTCTCTCTCTGCCTATTCACCTCTGCTTGCCGTGAAAGGGGGACACATCATTGCTCTGTTCCAGGCTGAACTGAAGCCCAACGGACCTGCTTAACTGTCTGAAGAAAGGACAAAGGATGGACATTTATATCTTAACTATCACAAAGACAATATCCCTCTCTTGGTTTAAGCCTCAATGTCCAGTTAAGAAGGGCTAACTGGGTCATATGAGTCCCTTTAATGTGCAAATCCTTTTTGTTAGACTTATGTTAAAAATAAAAGATCGACAACTTTTACATGTCCTGATCAAACTGGAACTTCCAGACCAGTTTTCATCTCATGACATCCACAGCTGGTTGAAACAGCCAGGACTGTTAAAACATTAGTTAGGCCAAAGTTAGAGTACTGCGTACAGTTCTGGTCACCACATTACAGGAAAGGGTGCAGAGGAGATTTACAAGGCTGTTGCCGAGACTGGAGAATTTTAGCTATGACGAAAGATTGGATAGGCTGGGGTTGTTTTCTTTGGAAGAGGGGGGGATATTAAATTGGTGTGTATAAAATTATGAGGGGCCTGGATAGAGTGGATAGGAAGGACCTACTTCCCTTAGCAGAGGGGTCAACAACCATGGGCCATAGATTTAAAGTAATTGGTAGGAGGTTGAGAGGGAATTTGAGGGGAAACTTTTCACCAAGAGGGTGGCAAGGGTCAGGAACTCACTGCCTGAAAGGGTGGTAGAGGCAGAAACCCTCACCACATTTTAAAAGTATTTGGACATACACTTGAAGTGCCATAACCTACAGGGCTGCGACCATGAGCTGGAAAGTGGGATTAGGCTAGATAGCTTTGTCGGCCGGCACGGACATGATGGACTGAATGGCCCCCTTCCATGGTGTAAGTTTCTATGATTCTATGACTGTACGTCAAAGCTCGTGCCACCCAGAGACCGCTACTGTAGGTAACTTAACTAGGCCGGATGAGACGTTAAACCCAAGCCCTGTCTGCTCTTTCAAATGGATGTAAAAGATCCCATGGCACTATTTCGAAGAGGAGGTGAGTTATCCCCGGTGTCCTAATCAATATTTATCTCTCAATCAACATAACAAAAACAGATTATCTCGTCATTATCATAATGCTGTTTGTGGGAGCTTGCTTGTGTGCAAATTGGCTGCCGCGTTTCCTATATTACAACAGTGACAAATCTCCAAAAGTACTTCATTGGTTGTGATCATATTGAATGGTGGTGCAGGCTCGAAGGGCCGAATGGAATACTCCTGCACCTATTTTCTATGTTTCTATAGGGCTTTGAGATGTCCGGTGGTCGTCAAAGGCACTGTATAAATCCAAGTTTTTCTTTCTAGCTCCCAAACAAAACAGGTTTGTGTCAGAATCTCAGCATGGTTATACAATAAAGAGAGGGAAGATACGATTATGAAAGTAAACTAGCACGAAATATAAAAACAGAAAATAAGAGTTTCTACAGCTACATAAAAAGGAAAAGAGTGGCTAAAGTAAATGTTGGTTCCCTGGAGGATAAGACTGGGGAATTAATAATGGGGAACAGGGAAATGGCAGAGACGTTGAACAAATATTTTATATCGGGCTTCACAGTAGTAGATACTAAAACATCCCAATAGTGGATAATCAAGGGGCTATATGGAGGGAGGAATTTAATACAATCACTAAAGAAGTAATACTCAGTAAAATAATGAGACTTTAAAGCGGGACAAGTCCCCTGAACCTGACTTGGCTTACATCCAAGGGTTTTAAGAGAAGTGGCAGCAGAGATAATGGATGCATTGGTTGTAATCTACCAAAATTTCCTGGATTCTGGGGCAGTCCCAGCGGATTGAAAAACCGCAAATGTAACGCCCCTATTTAAAAAAGGAGGCAGACAGAAAGCAGGAAATATAGACCAGTTAGCCTAACATCTATCGTTGGGAAAATGTTGGCATCCATTATTAAGGAAGCAGTAGCAGGACATTTAGAAAAGCATAAACCTTAATCCATTCGCTTAACCTATCTAAATCTCTTTGCAGCCTCTCTGTGTCCTCTACACAACCCGCTTTCCCACTAATCTTTGTGTCATCTGCAAATTTTGTTACACTACACTCTGTCCCTTCTTCCAGATCATCTATGTATATTGTAAACAGTTTTGGTCCCAGCACCGATCCCTGTGGCACACCACTAACCACCGATTTCCAACCCGAAAAGGACCCATTTATCCCGACTCTCTGCTTTCTGTTAGCCAGCCAATTCTCTATCCATGCTAATATATTTCCTCTGACTCCGCGTACCTTTATCTTCTGCAGTAATCTTTTGTGTCAAATTCAATCAAGCAGAGTCAGCATGGTTTTATGAAAGGGAAGTCACATTTAACAAATTTGATGGAGTTCTGAGGATGTTATAATCTACCAAAATTCTCTGGACTCTGGCGAGGTACCAGCGGATTGGAAAGCAGCTAATGTAACGCCTCTGTTTAAAAAAGGGGGCAGACAAAAGGCAGGTAACTATCGGCCGGTTAGTTTAACATCTGTAGTGGGGAAAATGCTTGAAACTATCATTAAGGAAGAAATAGCAGGACATCTAGATAGAAATAGTGCAATCAAGCAGACGCAGCATGGATTCATGAAGGGGAAATCATGTTTAACTAATTTACTGGAATTCTTTGAGGATATAACGGGCATGGTGGATAGAGGTGTACCGATGGATGTGGTGTATTTGGATTTCCAAAAGGCATTCGATAAGGTGCCACACAAAAGGTTACTGCAGAAGATAATGGTACGCAGAGTCAGAGGAAATGTATTAGCATGGATAGAGAATTGGCTGGCTAACAGAAAGCAGAGAGTCGGGATAAATGGGTCCTTTTCGGGTTGGAAATCGGTGGTTAGTGGTGTGCCACAGGGATCGGTGCTGGGACCACAATTGTTTACAATATACATAGATGACCTGGAAGAGGGGACAGAGTGTAGTGTAACAAAATTTGCAGATGACACAAAGATTAGTGGGAAAGCGGGTTGTGTAGAGGACACAGAGAGGCTGCAAAGAGATTTAGATAGGTTAAGCGAATGGACTAAGGTTTGGCAGGTTGAATACAATGTCGAAAAGAGTGAGGTCATCCACATTAGGAAAAAAAACACTAAAAGGGAATATTATTTGAATGGGGAGAAATTACAACATGCTGCGGTGCAGAGGGACCTGGGGGTCTTGTGCATGAATCCCAAAAAGTTAGTTTGCAGGTGCAGCAGGTAATCAGGAAGGCGAATGGAATGTTGGCCTTCATTGCGAGAGGGATGGAGTACAAAAGCAGGGAGGTCCTGCTGCAACTGTACAGGGTATTGGTGAGGCCTCACCTGGAGTACTGCGTGCAGTTTTGGTCACCTTACTTAAGGAAGGATATACTAGCTTTGGAGGGGGTACAGAGACGATTCACTCGGCTGATTCCAGAGATGAGGGGGTTACCTTATGATGATAGATTGAGTAGACTGGGTCTTTACTCGTTGGAGTTCAGAAGGATGAGGGGTGATCTTATAGAAACATTCCAAATAATGAAAGGGATAGACAAGATAGAGACAGAGAGGTTGTTTCCACTGGTCAGGGAGACTAGAACTAGGGGGCACAGCCTCAAAATATGGGGGAGCCAATTTAAAACAGAGTTGAGAAGGAATTTCTTCTCCCAGAAGATTGTGAATCTGTGGAATTCTCTGCCCAAGGAAGCAGTTGAGGCTAGCTCATTGAATATATTCAAGTCACAGATAGATAGATTTTTAACCAATAAGGGAATTAAGGGTTACAGGGAGCGGGCGGGTAAGTGGAGCTGAGTCCACGGCTAGATCAGCCATGATCTTGTTGAATGGCGGAGCAGGCTCGAGGGGCTAGATGGCCTACTCCTGTTCCTAATTCTTATGTTCTTATGTAACGAGCAGGATGGATAAAGGGGGAACCAGTGCATGTGGTATATTTGGATTTCCAGAAGGCATTCGACAAGGTTCCACACAAAAGGTTACTGCACAAGATAAAAGTTCACGGGGTTGGGGGTAATATATTAGCATGGATAGAGGATTGGCTAACAGAAAACAGAGAGTCGGGATAAATGGGTCATTTTCCGTTTGGCAAACAGTAACTAGTGAGGTGCCGCAGGGATCGGTGCTGGGCATCAACTATTTACAATCGATACTAATGACTTGGATGAAGGGACCGAGTGTAATGTAGCCAAGATTGCTGATAATACAAAAAAGGTTAAAAACCAAATTGTGAGGAGGACACAAAAAATCTGCAAAGGAATATTGACAGGCTTAGTGAATGGACAAAAATTTGGCAGATGGAGTATAATGTGGAAAAATGTGAGGTTATCCACTTTGGCAGAAAAAAAATAGAAAAGCAAATTATAATTTAATTGGAGAAAAATTGCGAAGTGCTGCAGTAGAGAGAGACCTGAGGGGCCCTTGTGCATGAAACACAAAAAGTGAGTATGCAGGTACAGCAAGTAATCAGGAAGGCAAATGGAATGTTGGCCTTTATTGCAAAGGGGATAGAGAATATAAAAGCAGAGAAGTCCTGCTACAACTGTACAGGGTACTGGTGAGGCCACACCTGGAGTACTGCGTGCAGTTTTGGTCTCCGTTTTTAAGGAAAGATATACTTGCATTGGAGGCTGTTCAGAGAAGGTTCACTAGGTTGATTCCGGAGATGAGGGGGCTGACTTATGAAGATAGGTTGAACCTATACTTATTGGAGTTCAGAAAAATGAGGTGATCTTATTGAAACATATAAGATAATGAAGGGGCTCGACAAGGTGGATTCAGAGAGGATAGCTCCATTCATAGGGGAAACTAAAACTAGGGGACATGGGTCCCAATATTGGTGGCCATACCACCCACTGCTGCTCTCCCCTCTTTGTCATTGTCCATTTGGGTTGGAGCAGCGGGAGGGGAGTACCGCTGGGAACCACCCGTTGGCAGCCAAGTCGTGTAAGTGACCTCCCACCCACCGAGCTGCCAGATTGGTGCGGGCAGGAGTCGGCGCCAGCAGGGGGAAGGACCGCAGCAAGGAGTCAGGTCCAACCCCGATGATAAGTACGAAGAATGGAAAAAAAAAGGTTAGTGAAGATATTAAAAACATTTTTACAGCGACTTACCTAGTCGCCAAAGGTGTTCCAATGTTTTTTTTTGTAATGATTTTTAATTTCAGCTCGACTCCACCCTCGGCAGCACTTGGGCGGCAAAAGCCTTTGTCGCCGAGATTGAGAGCTCCCGCCCACTGCCGCCCAAATTGACGGCGTTCGCCATTATTTGGCCACCTCTTCCATGCAAAGTACCGCCCGGTCTCTCGGCGGCCATCGGCAGTCCTTTGGGAGGCACTTGGGCGGACCTTGGCTTCAACCGAGTTCTGGCCCATAATATCATAATAAGGGGCCGCCCATTTAAAACGGAGATGAGGAGGAATTTCATCTCTGAGGGTTGTAAATCAATGGAATTCTCTGCCCCAGAGAGCTATGGAGGCTGGGTCATTGAATATATTTAAGGCGGAGATAGATTTTTGAGCGATAAGGGAATAAAGGGTTTTGGGGAGCGGGCAGGGAAATGGAGCTGAGTCCATGATCAGATCAGCTATAATCTTATTAAATGGCGGAGCAGGCCCAAGGGGCCATATGGCCTGTTCCTGCTCCTATTTCTTATGTTCTTATGTAATGATATTTGTGGTCCCAACAATTTGCTGGCTGCAGCTGAGAGTTTCTTGCTACGGCTTCTCCAAGGTTGCAGGTGTTCACACAGGCTGCCGGGCCGCAGTGTACAGTATACCTACGGGCCGCAGTGTGCAGTATACCCCCGGGCTGCAGTGTACAGCGTACCCCCGGGCTCCAGTATACAGCGTATGCCCAGGCCATTCAATGTGGCAACAGCAAAACACTGCAGATTGGTCTATGGTTGGACTGCTTCTGCAGGGACCGATTGGAAGTGGTCCCGGTGTCAATGTTTTAGAAATCAAGTTTTTTAAGGGGAGACTGTCTTTGTAATATAGCAGTGTGCATGAAATCACACCATGCCCAGACAACATGACACAAATAGACATTGGAAAGGCTAAAACTGGCTCATTTTCAATGTTTTATTTAGATTTCACTCCACCTATATAATATTTGAAGGAATTGAACTTCCTATAGTGCTGACTGCAGGCGGTATAGTTTACAGTGACAAGCAGAACATCAGCTTGTGTTATTGTAACTATCCAGGTGCCTCTCTGGGTTCCTACATATGGGTTTGCGGCCATATGAGAATTGTATCAGTTACAGAGCCAAGAAAGGTTAGTTACAGAAAAAAAACAGACTTTCATTTTACTGGTCAGGTACCTCATACACTGGAGTGTAGGAAAAGTCTTTCTGGAAGAGACTAGCTCGTTGATATTAATATTTCACGCTTAATCCTTATGTGCAGAGACGCAACTGTTATTTGAGCTGTCTTTCCATGGTACGCAATCAACAAAGTGAATCATTTCTCCAGTGCAGAGCTGGTCTAATGCGCAGCAAAATTAGTCATGGAACAGGTTCCTTGAGATAAGCATTCGCATCACTTCATTGGTACCTACAGAAAATAAAGAAATCATGTTATTTCTTCACAAAAGAAACCTGCCTCCCGAGATCAGCTCCATTCAGAACAGTAACAGCTTCCAGCAACTGACTTTTACTGGCATTCTGGAGTAAACGGGTAGGATGTCTGAATGAATGGCAAGATCAGTTATCAAATCTAGAATAACCAGCTGTAAATAACCCTGCTATAGAAAGGGGTATACAATACCCAGGTGTAACTAACACTCTATAAAAGGATGCATATAATAAGCAGCGTATTATTAACTTCACTATAGAAAGGGATATTAAATACCCAGCTGTAAATAAGGCATTTGACAAAGTAGCAGATAATAGACTTGATAGCAAAATTAAAGCACATGGGTTTAAAGGGACAGCGTGGTTACAAAATTGGCTAAGGGACAGAAAACAGAGAATAGTGATAACTGAGGGAATCAATGTTCCCGTAAATGTAATTTATCTAGACTTTCAAAAGGCCTTCAATAAGATACCACATAATAGACTGATGAATAAGGTCATGGGGCCCAAGTTTCCACATGATTTGCGCCTGATTTTTAGGAGCAACTGGTGGAGAACGGACTATCTTAGAAATTGCAATTCTCCACATTTTTTTTACTGCAGTTCTAGTCAGGTAGAACAGTTCTACTTTGGAACAGAATTTTTTCTTCAAAAGGGGGCGTGTCCGGCCACTGACGCCTGATTTCAAAGTTTCCACAGTGAAAACGTACTCCAAACTAAAGTAGAATGGAGCAAGTGAAGATTTTTGTAGGAACTGAAAAAACCTGTTCTACACATTAAAAAAATCAGGCGCAGGTAACAAATTAGGCGTCCAGAACGAGGTGGGGGAGGAAGGGAAGTCATTAAATTCTACAATAAATCCTTATTTATACTTCTACAAATATTATACAAATAAATCCAACCTGAATAAACATTTATAAGCAAAGAAAAGATTAAATAAACCATCTTCCAACCTGTGTGAAAGTGCTTCAGGCACGGAGAATGCTGCAGTCAGCCTGAGGCGCCCGTTCTTCCCGCTGGGGTGAGGGGGGGGGGGGGGGGGGGAGGAGGAGGAGGAGGCGCCCATTCTTTCCCGCGGGGGGGGGGGGGGAGAGAAGAGGAGGCGCCCGTTCTTCCCGTGAGGGGGGGAGGAGGCGCCCGTTCTTCCCGCCGGGGGGGGTGGGGGGAGGAGGCGCCCGTTCTTTCCCGTTGGGGGGGGGGGGAAGGAGGCGCCTGTTCTTCCCGCGGGGTAGGGGTGGGGGAGGAGGCGCCCGTTCTTTCCCGCGGGGGGGGGGGGGGAGAGAAGAGGAGGCGCCCGTTCTTCCCGCCGGGGGGGGAAGAGGAGGCGCCCGTTCTTTCCTGCCGGGGGTGGGGGGGGGGGGGGGGAGGCGCCCATTCTTCCCGCGGGGGGCGGGGGGGAGGAGACAGTGAGAAGGCTGCAAGTGCTGATGTGCTGATGGCAATGTGCTTTTATTAAAAAATGTTCAAAAATTAAACAGCTACAAAAAACTACAAAAATGGCCGAGTGCCAATGTTTCCTTCACACTGCGCGTGCGCGAACGCTTATTGCTGGCAGGAAAAAAACTAATTTAAATAGTACCCGCCCCCTCCCACTTACAAAAGCGGCGCGAGTGTAGGCTCCGCCCCCCTGGGCGCCGCGCCAGACAGACAAGGAGCTGCAGAACGCTCCAGAATCGTGAGGTTTTTTTTAGGCGCCGTTTTAGGCGCGAAAAACGGGCGCCCAGCTCGGAGGGGTGCCCGTTTTTTATCGTGTGGAAACTTGGGCCCAAAGAATGTGGAGTCAGGGGACAAGTAGCAGAATGGATAGTTAGCTGGCTTCAAGACAGAAAGCATAGAGTAGGGGTAAAGGGTAGCTATTCACAGTGGCAGTAGGTGGGTAGTGGTGTTCCACAAGGATCAGTGCTGGGACCACTGTGGTTCACAATTTATATTAACGATTTAGATTTTGGAATCAAAAACACAATTTCTAAATTTGTGGATGATTCCAAATTGGGGGCGATAGTCAATACTGAGGAGGACTGCAACAAATTACAGGAGGACATTAATAAACTTGCAGAATGGGTATATAATTTGGCGAATTAATTTTAACACAGATAAATGTGAGTTTTTACATTTTGGTAGGAAGAATACAGAGGTCACATATTACTTGGAGGGTGAAAGTCTGGGTGGGGTAGAGGAACAAAGGGATCTCGGAGTACAAATACACAAATCACAAAGTAGCGACACAGGTTAGCAAGGCCATAAAAAGCAAACCCAGCACTCAGGTTTATTTCTAGAGGGATAGATTGAAAAGTAGGGCAGTTATGCTAAACTTGTTGCAAACCGTGGTTAGACCACACTTGGGAGTACTGCGTACAGTTCTGGTCGCCATATTATAGAAAGGATATTGAGGCACTGGAGAGGGTGCAGAGAACATTTACAAGGATGATACCAAAAATGCGAGGGTATACCTATCAGGAAAGGATGATCAGGCTGGGTTTCTTTTTGCTTGAAGAGAGGTCTTTAAAATTATGAGAGATTTTGATAGAGTAGACACAGAGAATGTTTCTACTTGTGGGGAAGAGCATAACTGGAAGCTATCAAAATAAGATAGTCACCAAGAAATCTAATAGGGAATTCAGAAGAAACTTCTTTGTCCAGAGGGTGGTGAGAATGTGGAACTCGCTACCACAGGGAGTGGTTGTGGTGAATAGTATTCGATGTATTTAAGGGGAGGCTAGACAGGCATATGAGGGAGAAGGGAATAGAGGATTATGCGGATAGATTTAGATGAGGAAAGTCCGGAGGAGCATAAATGCCGGCATGGACTGGTTGGGCCGAATGGTCTGTTTCTGTGATGTATATACTATGTAATCCTATGGTTTTTTTGGGGCGTGCAGCCCATCAAAATAATGCACGTGTGACGTTTTCACATTGAAAAGTAGGCAAACCGGCAATGTGGGAGCTCCAGAGAGCTATTCAGCTGCACAGCTTAAAGTAAACATTGAAGGGAAGCATACTGTGGTGTCCACCCCAGTACAGCTGCAGTTATACAAAGCCTTGGTTAGACCACACCTGGAGCACTGTGAGCAGCTCTGGGCATCACACCTTAGGAAGGATATATTGGCCTTGGAGGGAGTGCAGTGCAGATTTATCAGATTTACCTGTACTCCTAGTGTTAAATTACGAGGAGAGATTACAAAAGCTACTGTTGCGTTCCTTGGAATTTAGCAGGATAAGATGAGATTTTATCTTGGCTTTCAAGATATTAAATGGAACTGATAGGGTAGATAGAGAGAAACTATTTCCGCTGGTTGGCGAATCGAGGACTAGGGGACATGGTCTAAATATTAGAGCTAGGCCTTTCGGAAATGAAATTAGGAAAGGGTGGTAAAAGTTCTGAACGCTCTTCTGCAAACAGCGATTGATGCTGGATCAATTGTTCATTGTAAATCTGAGATTTCTAGATTGTTGTTAAACAAAAGGTATTAAAGGTTATGCGGCAAAGGCAGGTATATGGAGTTAGATCGCAAATCAACCATGATTTCATTGAATGGCAGAATGGGCTTGAGGGGCTAAATGGCTCACTCCTGTTCCTATGTTTCCCAGGGGTTGGTGTTAGGACCATTACTCTTTTTGATATATATTAATGACCTGGGTATATAGGGCATAATTTCAAAGTTTGCCAATGGCACAAAACTCAGAAATGTAATAAAAACTGAGGAGGCAATTCTGGACATGGAATCATAGAAAGTTACAGCACGGAAGGAGGCCATTTCAGCCCATCGTGTCCGCGCCGGCCGACCAAGAGCTATCCAGCCTAATCCCACGATCCAGCTCTTGGTCTGTAGCCCTGTAGGTTACAGCACTTCAGGTGCACATCCAAGTATTTTTAAATATGCTAAGCGTTCCTGCCTCTACCACCCTTTCAGGCAGTGAGTTCCAGATCCCCACTACCCTCTGGGTGAAGAAATTTCCCCTCATATCTCCTCTAAATCTCCCTCCAATTACTTTAAATCTGTGCCCCCTGGTTGTTGACCCCTCTGCCAAGAGAAATAGGTCCTTCCTATCCACTCTATCTAGGCCCCTCATAGTTTTATACCTCAATCAGGTCTCCCTTTAGCCGCCTCTGTTCCAAAAAAAACAGACCCAGCATCTCTAATCTTTCCTCATAGCCGAAATTCTCCAGCCCAGGCAACATTCTTGT
Source organism: Pristiophorus japonicus (assembly GCF_044704955.1). Taxonomy (NCBI): domain Eukaryota; kingdom Metazoa; phylum Chordata; class Chondrichthyes; family Pristiophoridae; genus Pristiophorus; species Pristiophorus japonicus. The sequence continues at coordinate 165,103,047 of NC_091987.1, forward strand.
AAATCTTCTCTGTACCCTTTCCAGTGCAATCACATCTTTCCTGTAACGTGGTGACCAGAACTGCACACAATACTCCAGCTGTGGCCTAACCAGTTTTTTTTTTAAATTACAGTTCAAGCATAACCTCCTTGGCTCTTGCATTCTATACTGATATCTCGACTGATAAAGGCAAGTATTCCATACGCTTTCTTAACCACCTTATCTACCTGGCCTGCTACCTTCAAGGATCTGTGATCCCTTTGTTCCTCTACACCTCACGTCGCTAGAGAAATACCACCAACAATGTCTCCGCAAGATCCTACAAATCCCCTGGGAGGACAGACACACCAACATTTGCGACCTCGACCAGGCCAACATCCCCCAGCATTGAAGCACTGACCACACTTGATCAGCTCCGCTGGGCAGGCCACACAGACACGAGATTCCCAAAGCAAGCGCTCTACTCGGAACTCCTTCACGGCAAACGAGCCAAAGGTGGGCAGAGGAAACGTTACAAGGACACCCTTAAAGCCTCCTTGATAAAGTGCAACATCCCCAATGACACCTGGAAGTCCCTGGCCAAAGACCGCCCTAAGTGGAGGAAGTGCATCCGGGAGGGCGCTGAGCACCCAGAGTCTCATCGCCGAGAGCATGCAGAAATCAAGCACAGGCAGCGGAAAGAGCATGCGGCAAATCTGTCCCACCCTCCCTTTCCCTCAACGACTATCTGTCCCACCTGTGACAGGGACTGTGGCTCTCATATTCAACTGTTCAGCCAAGGACTCATTTTAAGAGTGGAAGCAAGTCTTCCTCGATTCCAAGGGACTGCCTATAATGGTGATGATGATGACGACATTTTTCAGTGTCGTACCATTTAATGTGTATTCCCTTGCCTTGTTTGACCTCCCCAAATGCATTACCTCACACATCTTCAGATTGAATTCCATTTGCCACTGTTCTGCCCACCTGACCAGTACATTGATATCTTCCTGCAGTCTGCCACTTTCTTCATTATCAACCACACAGGCAATTTTAGTGTCATCTGCAAACTACTCCCAACATTTAAGTTCAAGTCATTGATATATGCACCACAAAAAGCAAGGGACCCAGCACTGAGCCCTGCTAAACCCCACTGGATACAGCCTTCCAGTCACAAAAACTCTCATCAACCATTATCCTTTGCTTCTTGACTCTGAGCCAATTTTGGATCCAACTTGCCACTTTGCCCTGGATCCCATCGGCTTTTACTTTCGTGACCAGTCTACCATGTGGGACCTTATCAAAAGGTTTGCAAAAATCCATATACACTACATCATACTCATTATCCTCATCGACCCTCCTTATTACCTCCTCAAAAAATTCAATCAAGTTAGTCAGACATGACTTTCCCTTAACAAATCCACACTAGCTGTCCTTGATTAATCAGTGTCTTTCCAAATGAAGATTTTTCCAATAATTTTCCCATCACCGAGGTTAGGCTGACAGGCCTGTAATTACTCGACCTATCTCTTTCTCCCTTTTTAAACAAAGGTACAACATTAGCAGTCCTCCAGTTCTTTGGCACCAAACCTGCAGCCAGAGAGGATTGGAAAATGATGGTCAGAGCTTCTGCTGTTTCCTCTTTTGCTTCTTCTTAACAGCCTGGGATACATTTCATCCGAGCCTGGGGATTTATCCACTTTCAAAGCTACTAAGCTCCTTAATACTTCCTTTCTTACGATGTTTATCTCGTCTAATATTTCACACTCCTCTGCCCTCATTGCAGAGTCTGCATCAACCTTCTCTTTTGTGAAACCAGATGCAAAGTATTCATTAAGAATCCACGTCTTCTGCCTCCTCTCACAGATTTCCTTTATGGTCTCTAATAGGCCCCACTCTTTCTCTAGTTATCCTCTTGCTCTTACTGTATTTATAAAACACCTTTGGGTTTTCCTTGATTTTACTTGCCAACATTCTTTCATGCTCTCTCTTTGCTTTCCTGATATCTTTTTTAATTGCACCCCTCTTTATACTCTTCTAAAGTTTCTGCAGTGTTGAGTTCTTGGTATTTGTGATAAGCTTCCCTTTTTTTCTTTATCTTACCCTGTATGTCCCTCGACATCTTGGGGCCTCTAAATTTGTTAGCCCCTCACTTTTTTTAAGGGAACATACTTGCACTGTACCCTCAGGATCTCCTCCTTGAATGCCTCCCACTGCTCTGACACTGAATTACCATCAAGTAGCTGTTTCCAGTCCACTTTGGCCAAATCCCATCTCAGCTCAGCATAATTGGTTTCACCCCAATTGAGAACTTTTATTCCGGGTCCCCCTTTGTCCTTTTCCATAACTATCTAACTCTTACTGAATTATGATCAGTAGCACCAAAGTGCTCTCCCAATGATACCCCTTCCTCCTGCCACTCTTCATTCCTCAAAACAAAGTCCAGAACCGTCCCCTCCCATGTTGGGCTTGTTACATACTGGATAAAGAAGTTCTCCTTAATGCATTTTAGGAATTCGGCACCCTCTTATACCATTCACAGTACCTTTTTCCCAGTTAATATTAGGGTAGTTGAAATCCCCCACTATTACAGCTCTATAGCTTTTGCACTTCGCAAAAATTTGCCCATATATTTGTTCTTCTATCTCCCTCTGACTGTTTGGGAGTCTATAGTACACTCCCAGTAGTGTGATCGCCCCCTTTTTGCTCTTTAATTCAACCCATATGGCCTCGTTTGATGACCCCTCTAACATATCATCCCTTCTCACAGCTGTAATTGTATCTTGAACCAATACTACGACCCCACTCCTTTTTACCTCCCTCTCTATCCCGTCTGAAGACCCTGTAACCAGGAATGTTGAGCTGCCATACCTGCCCTTCTTTCAGCCATGTCTCAGTGATAGCTATAATATCGTACTCCCAAGTGACAATCTGTGCTCTCAGCTCATCTGCCTTATTTCCTATACTCTTTGCATTGAAGTATATACCATTTACTATTGCCAAACTCCCCTGTTGTCCACTTTCCAGTCCTTGTTTCCTCTGTCTTCCAAATTCACTTTCTACTTCTACTTCTCTGCTGCCCATTTTCAGCTCTGCTTCTCTCCCCACTGAATCTATTCTCCAGTTCCTATCCCCCTGCCAAGCTAGTTTAAACCCTCCCCAACAGCACTAGCAAAACCTCCCGCGAGCATACTGGTCCCGGCTCTGTTGAGGTGCAACCCGCCCGGCTTGTACAGGTCCTATCTCCCCCAGAAACGGTCCCAATGCCTCGGGAAACTAAAGCCCTCCCAACTGCACCATCTCTCCAGCCACGAATTTATCTTCTCTATCCTCCTATTTCTGTACTCACTAGCATGTGGCATCGGCAGTAATCCGGAAATTACTACCTTTGAGGTCCTTCTTTTTAATCTCTCTCCCAGCTCCCTAAAATCTGCCTGCAGGGCCTCATTCCTCTTTCTACCTACGTCATTGGTACCAATATGGCAATTTAGGGAATGAAGCAGGTGGATGGGTTATCAGTGAGAGAGTATTTTCATTGTAGTGATCCTAATTCAGTTATGGAAAAGGACAAGGATAGATCAGGAGTAAAAATTCTTGATTGGGGAAAAGCCAATTTTACTAAGCTGAGATGTGATTTAGCAAAAGTGGACTGGAAACGGCTACTTGAAGGTAAATCAGTATCAGAGCAGTGGGGGGCATTCAAGGAGAAGATAGTGAGGGTTCAGAGCAAATATATTCCCATAAAGAAAAAGCATGGGGCTCCCAAATCTAGAGCCCCCTGTATGTCAGGTGGCACACAGGGTAGGATAAGGCAAAAAAGGGAAGCTTCTGTCAAATATCTAGAACTTAATACTACAGAAAGCCTAAAGGTATAGAAAGTGCAGGGGTGAAATTAAAAAGGAAATTAGGAAAGCAAAGAGAGGGCATAAAAAAATATTGCCAAGTAAAATCAAGGAAAACCCAAAGAGGTTTTATAAATACAGAGTAGGGCCTATTAGAGATCAAAAAGGAAGCTTGTATGTGGAGACAGAAGATGTGGGTATGGTTCTTAATGAATACCTTTCATCTGTCTTCAAATAAGACATTGTAGTAAGGAAGAGGAGTGTGAAATATTAAATGAGATAGATGGTCAATAACCAGTGGGCTTAGATTTAAAGTAATTGGTAGAAGGATTAGAGGAGAATTGAGGAAAATTTTTTCACCCAGAGTGTGGTGGGTGTCTGGAACTCACTGCCTGAAAAAGTGAGAGAGGCAGAAACGTTCAACACATTTAAAAAGTACTTGGATATGCACCTGAAGTGCCGTAACCAGCAAGGCTATGGACTAAGAGCTGGACAGTGGGATTAGGCTGGATAGCTCTTTTTTGGCCGGCAGACACGATGGGTCGAATGTCCTCCTTCTGTGCCTTAAATGTCTGATTCTATGAGGATAGTAACAGATTTTAGGAAAACATAAACGGACTAATGAAATGGGAAGACGTGGCAGATAAAAATTAATGCAGAAATGTGAAGTGATACATCTTGGTAGCAAGAATAAGGAGTGGCAATATATATTAAATGATGCAATATTAAAAGGGGTGCAGAGAGACCTGGGGATGTCTATACACAAATCTTCAAAGGTGGCAGGACATGTTGAGAAGGCTGTTAAATAAGCAAGGGAATTCTTGGCTTTATAAATAGAGGCATAGAGTACAAAAGCAAGAAAGTTATGCTAAACTTTTATAAAACACTGGTTAGGCCTCAGCTGGAATATTGTGTTCAATTCTGGGCATCGCACCAGTAAAGATGTCACGGCCTTTGAGCGGGTGCAGAAGAAATGTTTTAGAACGGTATTGGAGGGTCTTCAGTTATGTGGAGAGACTGGGTTGTTCTCTTTAGAGCAGAGAAGGTTAAGAGATCTGATGGAGGTATTCAAAAGCATGAACAGTTTTGATAGAGTAAATAAGGAGAAATAGTTTCCAGTGGCAGAAGTGTGGTAAACTAGAGGACACAGACTTAAGTGGATTGGCAAAAGAACCAGGAGGTGATATGAGAAAACTTTTTTTTATACAGTGAGTTATGATGATCTGGAATGTACTGGCTGAAGGGGCGGTGGAAGCAGATTCAATAATAACTTTCAAAAGGGAATTAGATAAATACTTGAAGGGAGCTATGGAGAAAAAGCAGGAGTGTGAGACTAACTGGATAGCCCTACTAAATAACTGGCACAGGCACGATGGGCTGAGCCCCGCTCCATAAGGGGGTATACAATACCCAGGTGCAAAAAAACTGCTATAGAAAAGGGTCCTAGAAGTTAATTTGACTGTCTCACAATGCCCTCTGTTTCTAAATCGCTTACATATATTCTTATATCTATGGCCCCTCGTTCATGACCCATCAACAACTGGAAACAGTCTGCTTCCTGAATTGAACGGACATTTATTTCACCTCTTCCTAGAAGCCGGTCAATAAAGTGCATTTATATAACGTCTTTAATCATCATAGGCAGTCCTCGGAGTCGAGGATGACTTGCTTTCACTCTAAAAGTGAGTTCTCAGGTGACTGAGGAGTCCAATGCGGGGCCTACTGTCTCTGTCACAGGTGGGGCAGACAGCGTTTGAAGGAAAGGGTGGTCGGGGAGCCCAGGTTGACGCACGCTCCTTCCGCTGTCTACGCTTGGTTTCTGCTCGTTATTGGTGATGTGGTCCGCCCAACAGAGCTGGTCAAACGTGGTCAATGCTGGGGATGTTGGCCTGAGCGAGAACACCGACGTTGGTGTGTCTATCCTGCCAATGGATTTGCAGGGTCTTGCAGAGGCAGTGCTGGTGGTACTTCTCCAGCGTTTTGATATCCCAGGCCATCAGAGGCATAAGGAAAAGAGTTTCCGAGTCAAAATCGTAGAGATTACGAAGCTTGGCCAAAGAGGAGGGTTTTAAAGGAGGAGAGGAGGGTTAGAAACAGAGGGGCTTAGAGAGGAAATCCCAAACAGTGGGACCTAGGCGGCTGACGGCACAACCTTCAAAGATGGGGTAAAGTGAGGGAGAGGCCAGTCAGAGAAACGGACAGGTCGGGGTTTGGGGTGGGGGGAGGCTACAGAGTTAGGGAGACCTGTGGTCATATTTTAAATTTTTAGGTACTCAAGGACTAGAGCCCAATGTAGGTCAATGAGTCATGTGTGATGGGCGAGTGAGACTTGGTTTAGGATAAGATAATGGTAACAAAGTTGGGTGAGTTGAAGATAACGGAGGGTGGAGAATGGGAGGCCATCCAGAAGAGTTTTGGAGTGATCAACTCTGAAGGTGACAAAGACATGGATGAGGATTTCAGGTGAAGATGGGCTGAGCTGTGACATCGGTGGGCAGCGTCAGAGATGGAAGTAGCTTGGTCTGGATTTTCCTGTCCTTTGCGCTCCGGGTTTGCTCCAGAGCGGTGTGAAAGGCGGCGGTGAGGTCTCTTGCACCTCATCGCGATTCTCTGGGTTTTGCGAGACGCTGAGCAGCACCGCCGGGAAGAGCTACGGCGGGTGTGCAATGCCGCTGGTTGCGACACCGGCAGAAGTTTTGACTTTTGCCCGATGTCCGCCCGGAAATGCGCCAGCAATGACCACCTGGATAATCAGCATAGCTGGAGACGCAGAGGAAGGTAAACTACTACAAAAGTGCGTGCGAGTGTTTGCCCCTTTTAATTTTTTTTTAAGGTTCCCCCCCAGGCCTCTCTCGGAGTGCACACGGCCCGGCACTTTAAGTGTGCATGTTTCCCATTCTTGCGCCACAAAAAGTGTACAACGGCTTCCCGACGCAGGACCCAGATGCCCAAACCTATATTACTAAAGCGCAAACTATTTCCCGCCCCGAAAACAGAAAAGCCTAAAATCCAGCCCCAAATCTTTGAGACAGGATATGCAGTCTGATGCTGAGCTGGTTGACCAGGTCATGGCGGTTGCCAACAAGCTGGTTTAGCCAGAGAACCAGATGGAAATTATGGTGAGGATGTGAGGGTATGGAGTTTGGGAGTGATGGAGGGGCAAGAAAGATGGCCGCAGTCTTCCCGATGTTATCTGACCCTCCAGCATTCGATCATTGCGGGATTGCGGAGGTGACGGTACAGGGGTGGTAACAGAAGTCATTGCAGGAGATGCTCTGCTAATGGTCTTAAAGCATTACGTTGTGGAACCAACCAGGAAGCAGACTATTTTAGACCTGGTAATGTGTAATGAGACTGGATTAATTAATGATCCCACAGTTAAGGATCCTCTTCGGAAGAGTGTTCATAGCATGGCAGAATTTCAAATTCAGTTTGAGGGTGAGAAAACTAGGTCTCAAACTAGTGTCTTGAACTTAAATAAAGGCAATTGCAAAGGTATGAAGGCAGAGTTGGCTGAAGTGGACTGGGAAAATATATTAAAGAGTAAGATGGTAGATAAGCAGTGGCACACATTTAAGGATATATTTCATAACGCTCAGCAGAGATATATTCCAGTGAGAAAGAAAGACTTTAAGAGAAGAATGAACCATCCGTGGATAACTAAGGAAGTAAAGGGTGGTATCAAATTGAAAACAAAGGCTTAGGATGTTGTGAAGAAGAGTAGAAGGCCAGAGAATTGGGAATTTTTTAGAAACCAGCAAAGGATGACAAAAAAAAAGAGAGAAGATAGTTTATGAGAGTAAACTAACAAGAAATATAAAAAGACAGTAAGAGCTTCTACAAGTATTATGGGCTCAATTTTCCCCAGTATGCGCTGAAATCACCAGTTTCCCCAATCATTCTGCACCAGCGTAACTCAGTTAGTTACGAATTTTTCAAGTCAGTTTTTTTTTTAGCCAAAGGGGGCGTTACCAGCCACCTATGCCACTTCTGGCCATTTTGGGAAGTTTAGCCAGCTGAGAGTTACTCCAGTTCTGATTAGGAGAGCGAGACTGAGAGCGAGAGACGAGTTAGGCCACGCCAAAATGAAGAGATCCAACGGGAAAACCTACAACACATTTTTTTTTGGCGAACTTGGGCCCCCCAAAAAATCGGGCGTAACACTTCAATTACGCCAAAAAAATGCTTTGGGAAAATTGAGCCCATTAAAAGGAAGGGAGCAGCTAAAGTAAATGCTGGTCCCTTAGAGGATGAGACTGAGAAATTAATAATGGAGAAACAGGGAAATGGCAGAGATTTTGAACAACTATTTTGTAGCAGTCTTCACTCTGGGAAAATGTGAGGTTATCCACTTTGGTAGGAAAAATAAAAAAGCAAATTATTTAAATGGGGAGAGATAACAAAATGCTGCGGTACAGAGGGATATGGGGGTCCTTGTACATGAAACACAAAAAGTTAGCATGTAGATAAAACAAGTAATTAGGAAGGCGAATGGAATGTTATCCTTTATTGCAAGGGGGATGGAGTATAAAAGTAGGGAAGTCCTGTTACAACTGTACAGGGCGTTAATGAGACCACACCTGGAGTACTGCGTACAGTTTTGGTCCCCTTATTTAACGAGGGATATACTTGCATTGAGGCAGTTCGGAGAAGGTTCACAAGGTTGATTCCTGAGATGAAGAGGTTGTCTTAGGAAGAAAGGTTGAGTATACGTTTCTTACGATTGCCTTTCATTCTTCTAAACTCCAATGAGTATAGGTACAACCAGCTTAACCTTTCTTCACTGGAGTTAAGAATGAGATGTGATCTTATTGAAACATAAAAGATTCTGACGGGGCTTGACAGGGTAGATGCAGAGAGGAAGTTTCCCCTTGTGGGGAAATCTATAACTAGGGGACATAAGTTTCAGAATAAGGGGTCGCCCATTTAAAATAGAAATGAGGAGGGTCGTGAATCTTTGGAATTCTCTGCCCCAGAGAGCTGTGGAGGCTGGGTCATTGAATATATTTAAGGTGGAGATAGACTGATTTCTGAACAATAAGGGAGTCAAGGGTTATGGGGAGCGGGCAGGGAAGTGGAGTTGAGGCCAAGATCAGATCAGCCATGATCTTAGTGATGGTGGAGCAGGCTCGAGGGGCCAAATGGCCTACTCCTGCTCCTATTATGTTCTTATGAGTGAATACGTGAATGTGGAACCAAGCAAGGGAAGTCCCAATGGGCTGGACCGTGGCAGCGAGGCACTGGAGGAGGACTGTGTCGTTGATGTGTCAAAGGCGACAGAGGTGAAGGGTTAGCGTCACATTCACAGAAAATGTTGTTTGGGACTTTGGCTGAGCTGGTTTGGGGCTGTGGGGAGGAAGAGAAGTTGGGTCAGTATTCAAGATTGGATGATCACTTGGATGGAAGAGACCCGATATCTTTTATCGCGCATGTTCTTTTATTAGGGCTGACACACATACTCAAAAGCATATTGTTTTGTCCCATATAGATTTGTTTTCACAACAGCACAGCAGGAGAATCTCGTGAATCAAATAAAAGTAACCAAAAACAATAAACTTGTATGGAATACTTACCCTCTAGGATCTGATGCACCCTGATATCGCGAACAAACTGCTGTACAGCATAATCCTTCAGGTAGCCATAGCCACCGTGCATCTGCAGCGCCTGATTACAGATCTGTTTGAAAGAGAGAGAAAGTTTATTTTACAGATTTCCTAGGAAGCCATTTTTTTTGCTGAAGATGTACTTCTGTACATATGATGGTACCTGTTGAAGACTATGCATCTTGCACCCTCAAGGTGTATGAACATAAAGGAATCGCTTCTTTTCAGTTACTTTAAACAAAAATGGAAAGTTTGTAAGAGAAATTAAATATAGATGCCACTTGAAAACTTTTTAAAAACAATTCAGAAAAGAATACATCCTTTTATTAAAGATATTAACGGGTTTCTAACATTGCATTCAGGGCTTCCAGTCGGCAGCAATGATTGATTCATGTTAATTATAATAATATAATTATACTCTTAAATTATCTCAAAACTACACAAAGATATTTCCCCAATGTGGTGCACTTGTTCATATAACATGGGTGGCTGGGACCAGTCTCTTATTCCCATCACCATATTCTAATCTGAATTAGACTGCTACATTACTTCATGAGCCCAATAAACAAAGTGTAGCGCCTTACAATCCCAATCCTAGTCTGATGATTGAAATCCCTGAGCCTGAAAATACTGACAGATTTCCTGACTATTAAATACAAGTATATGGATTGTTTGAGATGATGTCACAGAGCAACACAGAGATTTAAACAGACAGATGACAGAGAGATTTAAACATGGTAAAGGTACTAGACTAGCAACTTATTGATTTAATCAGATAGCTTATTGGTAAAAGTATTAGACGAGTAATTCTATGGTAAGTTGTGAAACTGACTGCAGTAAAATTTGGTCATTTATGAGCTAGCACCAAAAAAAACAATGAAAAGCTTCTGGATTGTCGTTGAAAACCGACTGATTCACGAATGCGCCAGGACAGAGAATCTGCTGTCCATACCCTAGCCTACTCCATGGGGTTGACTCTTCGTGGCCTCTGAAGTTGCCTAGCAAGCCAACGAGTTGTAAAAAAAAAAGCTACAAAATTCAGAAGAAGTTCCCTATGGAACACCATTATGGAATCAATACCACAGGAGCTATAATGGATCAAGGAGAAGACCCATCACCACCTTCTCAGGGAAACTAAAACATATATGTAGAATTCTCTGGAGGAAACGCAATCCAAATTGCTGTTTTAACGTGAAGAACCAAAGGTTGTTTATTAACGTTCCTTCCAGTCCGCACTCCAGTGGGTGATGGTCTGATTGAATTTGTTATATGATGGTGCCTAATGTTACAGGATCAGCTATCTCTGCAGATCAGCGGAATGCGAGCTGCCATTTTCCTCCCAAACTCACAGCCCATGCTGCCCGATGTCCTCCTCGAGCTCTCTAACAGGGTCTGTACTTCAACTAGTTTATTATTTTCCATGAATGATGAGTCAATCAGAGATTTGGGACTCCCACACAACCCCCCTCTCAATCTTCTATGCAGAAACACACCTTATCAGGAGGAAGACTCTCTTGTTTAAATCAGACTTTGTGATTAGTTGGCCAAATAATTAAACAGTTGTCTTTACCCAGATCTTACAGCAGTTTTTAATCACCTTTGGAACATTTCATGTGACCTATGGTACACAAACCGCTGTCAAGATGCAAATATATTTACTGGGTTAGACTATTGATGGGCCTGTATTGATTGGGTTAGACTATTGAGGGGCCTGTATTGATGGGGTTGTCTATTGACAGGCCTGTATTGATTGGGTTAGAGTATTGATGGTCCTTTATTGATTGGGTTAGACTATTGAGGGGCCTGTATTGATTGGATTAGAGTATTGATGGGCCTGTATTGATTGGATTAGACTATTGAGGGGCCTGTATTGATTGGATTAGAGTATTGATGGGCCTGTATTGATTGGATTAGACTACTGAGGGGCCTGTATTGATTGGGTTAGACTACTGATGGGTCTGTATTGATTGGTTTGTCTATTGATGGGCCTGTATTTATTGGGTTTGTCTACTGATGGGCCTGTATTGATTGGATTAGAGTATTGATCGGCCTGTATTTATTGGGTTTGACTATTGATGGGCCTGACTATTGAGGGGCCTGTATTGATGGGCCTGACTATTGAGGGGCCTGTATTGATTGGTTTGTCTATTGAGGGGCCTGTATTGATTGGGTTTGTCTATTGAGGGGCCTGTATTGATTGGGCTAGACTATTGACGGGCCTGTATTGATTGGGTTAGAGTATTGATGGTCCTTTATTGATTGGGTTAGACTATTGAGGGGCCTGTACTGATTGGGTTAGACTACTGATGGGTCTGTATTGATTGGTTTGTCTATTGATGGGCCTGTATTTATTGGGTTTGTCTACTGATGGGCCTGTATTGATTGGGTTAGAGTATTGATCGGCCTGTATTTATTGGGTTTGACTATTGATGGGCCTGACTATTGAGGGGCCTGTATTGATTGGTTTGTCTATTGAGGGGCCTGTATTGATTGGGTTTGTCTATTGAGGGGCCTGTATTGATTGGGCTAGACTATTGATGGGCCTGAATTGATTGGGTTATACTCTACTGATGGCCATGTAAAGCACAAAATATTCAAACATTTTCCAGAATTTACAAAATGAAAACTAGAATCTTTCTGAAAACGTCTCACATCGTAGGCTACGCACACTTGTGGCTGGTAGCACTCAACCACCACTAGAGCCACTAGAGCAGGATAAATTCTAAAGTGACAAGAAAAGGGCCAAAGAGAAATTGAGAGATTTGGAGACCCCAAAAAATGGCTTTGGTTATGGCATTGTCAGGGGTATCAGCTGAGCAAAGAATATTCAACAAGGTACCAGTCAAAGCTCCCATAAATAAAGATCAGCCTGATACTGGTTTCTAGCCCAGGCTCGATAAAGGTTCGTTGCTGTGGTGCAACACAGGGATTGCGGGATAATTGGTGGAGCAGGCTGGAAGTGTTGGATTGCCCCATCTCTTCTCATTCTTTTGATACCCGTTTATGTATATTCATCTGGAGGAATCACAAAGTAAAATAACCTTCTTCCAATCTACCCAAGATTCAATGGTCCGAGGGAGGAGCTGCCAGATCATAGGGTGCTGATGGAGACTATTCTATTCCCATGCAGTTTATCTTGGGTTGTCTCCCTTCCCAGCAGCGGCCTGGAGGTACATCGGCTGGCTTTACGATACTTTCTCCAGTTAATTTGGTGGTCATTTCTGTCTTCTCACGGGAGAGATATTTGCATTTGGTTTGGGACTGAATGATTCCTGCGGGTGTTCAGTACTGGTCAGTGCTGATGGGAATCCTTTTGATGATGAGTGCAGGGTGCATTCTGAATATGGTACATGTAATATTTTCTATTGAGAAATGCAGACAACTCTCCACTCCACTAGTGAAAATTTGGCCGGAAAAAAAAATCACTTTTTCCAGTTGATGGGTGTGCCTGCGTATCCACAGTAAACTTCCTGGTCTGGCTCAAGAGTTTGTGAACCTGGTCTGCGCATGCACAAACTAGGCTCAGTCTCTATGGATTCGCGACGCACAGTGATTTATGGCACTTTAATGATAACTTTGGGTGAAATGTGTTTGTTTTCTGCTGTGCACAAAACTAGTAAACTCCGATACTCATCGGGCTTGAGGCACAGGTCAGAGTACTGGCCGGCAGGATTCCTCCCTCGGCCGGACAGAAACAGAGATCGGCACTCAGCTTGGAAAGAAGCCCGGGGGCGGGGTGGGAGGGGGGGTGCGTGGGTGTGGAATTCAAGTGCCGAGCTCCTGTGCCTAAGTCCGGCCGAGGGAGCAATCCTGCCGCCGGCCGAGGGAGCAATCCTCTGACCCATGCTTGGAGCCCTCTGAGCAGAGATTCTGTGGTGGGGCAGGAAAAATGTAATTTCCAATATTATGTTGGAAAAATTAACTTCGAGTTATTTTCTGAGTTTCCTCTGCAAAAATCATCATGAATGTGTGTTTTAAATTGTCTTCTTCTCTCGCTCCAAAAACTCAAATATACTCAGCGTCGATTTTCTTAAGTTAACGTGGAGTTTCTCTGATCGGTACTTAAGGCCACTCTGCGTGTCCTTAAAAAAAATTGGTGTTGCCGAAAATCGCTTAAATGTCCAACAATCGCACAGAAATCTGTTTTCACCCAGACCTGCGCCAAAAAAATCTGGCATATAAAAAATCCGGCGCTGACAGTTGCCGCCGCCGAACAAACTTTGAGGAAAGTTGCAAATTCACGATTGCTCCAAAAACATCGGTGGATGCCAAAAAAACGGCACCCAATGGTGACGAAAACTGAGCCCTATAACTGTGTCAGCTGTGGCGCAGTGGGCAGCACTCTCGCCCCTGAGTGTGAAGGATGTGGGTTCAAGTCCTATTCCAGGGACTTGAGCACAAAATATCTAGGCTGACATTCCAGTACAGTGCTGAGGGAGCGCTGCACTGTCGGAGGTGCCGTGTTTCGGATGAGACGTTATGCCGAGGCCCCGTCTGCTCTCTCAGGTGGACGTAAAAGATCCCATGGCACTATTTTGAAGAAAAGCAGGAGAGTTTCCCCAGTGTCCTGTCCAATATTTATCCCTCAATCAACATAACAAAAACAGATTATCTGGTCATTATCACACTGCGGTTTGTGGGAGCTGGCTGTGTGCAAATTGGCTGCCGCGATTCCTATGTTACAACAGTAACTTCACTCCAAAAGTACTTAATTGGCTGTAAAGTCCTTTGAGATGTCCGGTGGTCGTGAAAGGTGCTATATAAATCCAAGTCTTTCCTCTTTCTTTAACTGTGACAGGATTATCTGATTTAACCTACTCTTGTGGCTACGATGCAGGATTCCCCTGATATAAGGCGTGTGACATAAATATTTTTAGCAGGGGCCAAACTGCAACAATGACACCAGTCCTCGGGCTTTACACAGAGCAGGACCAGGACATCATGTGTGGAGAAGCTTATCTACACAGTTATGGCACTTTTAGTTGTGTGTTAAGCATGTGATTTTCCCAGACCAGTTTACCTGGACTGTGCTCCTGAAACATGTGGTGAATGCTTAAAGAATTACTTTTCAGAATGAAATGAATCTATAACCATCGAAGTTTACAGCACAGAAAAGGGGTCTTTGTGCTGTGCTGTGCTGTCCCTTTGTTAGAGCAATCCCAAATGAGTTCCACTGTGCTGCGTTTCCCCCACAGCCCTTTACCCACCTCTGCTTCAGATAGTTATTTAATCTTCCCTTAAAATTCTCTCTGAACTTTGTCTCAACTGCTCACTGTCACAAAGCTCCAACAGCATTCGGCATAAATACATTTCTCCCAACACCTCTCTCCTCACTCTCAATTACAATTTTAAAAATAATGACCTAGCATCACTGACTCATCAACAGCAGAAATAAGTCTAAATCCGTTCCTACTCAGCTTACCAAAACCCTTCAGAATTGTAGACGCCTCTATGGGACATACCAGGAGTAAATACAAGGCTGGTGCAGTACTGAGGCCTGCAGTTACCTTGTGTATTCAGGCTGCCTGGCCGGCACTATCTTTAACCCTCTGCTTCTCCGTTACTCTGACTAGACGAGCAGACAGGATGCTTGAGACTTACTGTAAAGCATTCATCAGTTGCAAAGAGTTTGGCCATTGCACACAGGGCCACAGCATCCTGCCGACCCTCCTGGAGCGCCGCGGCAGCATTGCGCACCATCAAACGCGCTGCCACCAGTCCAGTCGCCATTTCAGCCAGTTTGAACTGCAGATACTGCAACAAGAAGCACACAGCAAAACTGAGCATCAGCGCAAATCACACAACGAACTACAGTATGCTATGAACTGTGCTATCAACACGATTCCCAGGGCACCATGTTTCCGGGGATATTCATCCAATTCCATTTTGAAAGTTATTATTGAATCTGCTCCCACCGCCCTTTCAGGCAATGCATTTCAGATCACAACAACTCGCTGCCTGAAAAAAATTCTCATCTCACCTCTTTTGCCAATTACCTTAAATCTGTGTCTTCTGGTTACCGACCCTTCTGCCACTGGAAACAGTTTCTCCTTATTTACTCTATTAAAACTCTTCCTGATTTTGAATGCCTCTGTTAAATCTACCCTTAACCATCTCTGCTCTAAGGAGAACATCCTCAGCTTCTCTAGTCTCTCAACATAACTGAAGTCCTTCATCCCTGGTACCAATCTAGTAAATCTCCTTTGCACTCTCTCTCTAAGACAGATATCCTTCCTAAAGTGTAGTGCCCAGAATTGGACATAATGGGCCCAAGTTTCCCCAGGAGTTGCTCCGTTTTTTTTTTGGAGCAACTAGATTTTTTGGAGCACCTTAAAAATCACAATTTTTCCCATTTAATTTGCTCCAATGTAAGTGAGTTAATTTAAGTTTTTTTTTAAGTTTAGTTTTTTTTCCCCAAAAGGGGGCATTACCAGCCACTTACGCCTGTTTTGGCCATTTAAGCAAGTTTAGGCAGCTAAAAGTTACTCCAAACTAATTTAGGCCAGCATATGTGGCCAAGTATCCGCACAAAAAAACCTTGCGGTGAGCTAAGAAATCAGCGCAGGCAGCCAGAAATGGGGGGGAGGGGGGGTAGGGGAGGGAAGTGAGAGGACCTTGCAAAGCACTAAACACCCTCATAACATTAAAGAAGCAGAAATACATTTAAAGCACCAAGCACTAAACAAAGCACAAAAATTCAATAACAAATAAAAAATACAAGGAAGCTGAGAGGAACTGCACCTAAAGCACCAAGACCAAAATAATAAGCAATCAATCAATCAATAAATAACAAATAAAAAATAGAAGTCCTACCTTAGGGAACGCAGCGGGCCGCTGATGAGGGAGCCCATTCGGCCAGGGCTAGCGTCGCAGAGATTCGGGCTGCGAGGAGCTACTGCACATGCGTGCACACTCTAGCGCGCATGTGCAGAGGTCCCGGCACTATTTTCAGCACCGGGACCTGGCTCTGCCCCCCCACTCCTTGTGGTGCGCCACGCTGAGGCCGAAGATGTCCTCAGGAGTGGGGAGATTTGGAAGGTAACTTTTTGGCGCCCTTTTTAGTCTAGAAAGTTGACGCACCTCAGGGGGAGGGGGGGAAACTTGGGTCCATTGCTCCAGCTGAACTTTCTTCCTTTTGTACTCCCTGCCTCTTTTTAAAATACCAAGGATCCTGTATGTGTTTCAAACAGCCTTCCCAACTTGTCCTGCCACCTTCAAAGATTTGTGTACATACAACCCCAGGTCTATTCCTGCACCCCCTTTAAAATTGTTCCATTTAGTTTACATTGCCTCTCCTCATTCTTCCTACCAAAATGCATCATTTCACACTTGTGTGTGTTAAATAACATGGGTCATTTATCTGCCCATTTCACCAGTCTATCTATGTCCTTCTGAAGTCTGTTACTATCTTCCTCATTTCCAAGTTTTGTGTCATTTGCAAGCTTTGAAATTATGCCCTGCATACCCAAGTCCAGGTCCTGCTTCAATTTTGCTAACACGTCTATTATGTGGTACTTTATCTAACGCCCATCAACCACAATATCCTCATCAACCCTTTCCGTTGCTTCATCAAAGAACTCAATCAAGTTAAACACAATTTGCCTTCAACAAATCTGCACTGGCTGTTATTTATTAACCCTTATTTTTCCAAGTGCCAATTCATTTTGTCCCGGATTATTGTCTCTAAAAGTTTCCCCATCACCTACATTAGGCTGACTGGCCTGTAGCTGCCAGGTTTAATCCCCCTCTCTTTTTTTTGAACGGGTTGTATTTGCAACCCTGCAGTTCTCTGGCACCGCCCCCATATCCAAGGAGGAATGAAAGAGTGTGACCAGAGCCACCACTATAACTTCCCTCAGCAACTAGGAACCATCTCATCTGCACCAGCTGACTTTAGGAACTGTAATCCACTGTGGAATTTAGAACTCCCCATCACAAAATGTTACAAGAAAGTCAGGCCCCTCAGCCTGACTATCGTTTGCCAAGTGTTTTTGTACTGAACCATCACAAGGACTCAGGTGGGCATTTAATTTATCCCTACCATTTCCTCCCTTCGCCTCTTGAGATTGGACTAGTTTTCAAGTAAGATTTTAGCAGTTTGATAATACTGACAGCATCTAACAGAAATACTGTGGTTTAATTGTATTGATTTTAAACTCGTAACATGAGAATACTGCCTTGGATGTCATCTTATTTATAGAAACATAGAAAATAGGTGCAGGAGTAGGCCATTCGGCCCTTCGAGCCTGCACCACCATTTCATTAAGATCATTGTTGATCATTCACCTCAGTGCCCCTTTCCTGCTTTCTCTCCATACCCCTTGATCCCTTTAGCCGTAAGGGCCATATCTAACTCCCTCTTGAATATATCTAACAAACTGGCATCAACAACTCTCTGCGGAAGAGAATTCTACAGGTTAACAACTCTGAGTGAAGAAGTTCCTCCTCATCTCGGTCCTAAATGGCTTACCCCTTATCCTTAGACTGTGACTCCTGGTTCTGGACTTCCCCAACATCGGGAACATTCTTCCTGCATCTAACCTATCCAATCCCGTCAGAATTTTATATATTTCTATGAGATCACCTCTCATTCTTCTAAACTCCAGTGAATACAGGCCCAGTCGATCCAGTCTCTCCTCATATGTCAGTCCTGCCATCCCGGGAATCAGTCTGGTGAACCTTTGCTGCACTCCCTCAATAGCAAGAATGTCCTTCCTCAGATTAGGAGACCAAAACTGAACACAATATTCCAGGTGAAGCCTCACTAAGACCCTGTACAACTGCAGTAAGACCTCCCTGCTCCTATACTCAAATCCCCTAGCTATGAAGGCCAACATCCCATGTGCCTTCTTCACCGCCTGCTGTACCTGCATGCTAACTTTCAATGACTGATGTACCATGACATCCAGGTCTCGTTGCACCTCCCCTTTTCCTAATCTGCCGCCATTCAGATAATATTCTGTCTTCGTGTTTTTGCCACTAAAGTGGATAACCTCACATTTATCCACATTATACTGCATCTGCCATGCATTTGCCCACTCACCAAACCTGTCCAAGTCACCCTGCAGCCTCTTTGCATCCTCCTCACAGCTCACACTGCCACCCAGTTTAGTGTCATCTGCAAACTTGGAGATATTACTATCCTACTCATTTTAACTTGGTTACTTTGAAGTGACTTGATTCCTCAGCGGTGATACTCAGGGGGCCAGCATGGGGACAATGGAGAGACTCTGTTCTCATTGACTTATTTTGTAAGGTCCCTAATGGGCTATGGTGGCGGCTACACTTGCACCTCCTTCAGCACAAGCTTTCAGAGTCTCTGAAAAGCCACATCTTGAACATCTCCGGCACCTGAGAATGTGTAATTGGCAGTGGGAGTACTGCATACAGAGCAACTTTAAAACACTGCCAAAAGATGGTACTCCACACTTATGTACAGCACTCTACAAGATCTGCAACTCGACTGGAAGGGACTTTCATACCTGACTGTTGGCAAGAGGTTCCCCGAACTGCTTGCGGACTTTGAGATGATCTCGAGCCATGAGAATGGAGGCATATGCAGCACCTAATGAGCACGAGGCTGCAGAAATTACAAACACAGATAGGGTTAGAAACAGCATATATCAGTTTAAATACGGTAGTAGACACACAGAGGGAGTCACTAGGCCGAGAAATCGGAAACGAAGAGGGTCAATGGGCTGAGGAACATAGTAACAGCAGTGGGCTATTCAGCTACTTGAGCCTGCTCCGCTACTTAATTAGATCATGGCAGATCTGTACCTATTTGGGCATTAGTTTCCATTATAAACAGTCTTCTGGGCAGTGCACGACTGATGGTCATTAATATTTTTTTTAAATATGGGCGGGCGGTTCAGCTAATTCTCGGTATTAACTGTATGCCGAAAGTTACGCTGGCGATAAATGGGCGATAATTGGGTCTTAGTTTCCATTTTTAATCAAATATGGGCTTTAAACTCAATCTTAGTGGTTAAATGGGCAGTAACTGGGCAAACCCGATGGAAAGTCTAGCCCTCTGTCCCTAATAGCCGATTCTAGTAACTTACCCTAAACAGACGTTAGACTAATAGGCCTATAATTTCCTAGTTTGTCTCTCCTACCTATTAAATAATGAAGTGACATTGTCAATTTTTCAATCGAAGGGGACAATTCCTGAATTTAAAATGTTTTGGAAGATCATGACAAAAGCATCAACAATTTAAAAGGTGCTTGGATGGGCATTTAAAGTGCCGTAACCTGCAGGGTTACAGACCTAGAGTTGGTAATTGGGATTAGACTGGATAACCTCTTGTTGGCTGGCGCAGATACGATGGTAACTACTGCAGGGAATCAAATACGGCCAGGATGATCTGCTGGACTAGTTTTGATCGCCTGGATGGGTCGGAGAGGAATTTTCCAGATTTTCCCCCCCCCCCCCAATTGGCCTGGGTTTTTAATCTGGTTTTTGCCTCTCCCAGGAGATCACATGGCTCCGGTTGGGGTGGAGTGTAGAATGTTTCGGTGTAAGGGGTGTCGCAGTTGTGTGGGGCGGACTGGTTGGGCTGGGTGCTCTTTACCTTTCCCGCCATTGTTCATTGTTCATATGTAACCTTCAGGGCTGCTGACCGAGGGCCGTAATGGTCTCCTTCTGCACTGTAAATTTCTATGTTCTATGTTTCTATTTCCTCACCTTTTAATACCCTGGGGTGGAAACTTTCAGGTCCTGGAGATTTGCCCATCTTTAGTCTCATTATTTTCTTAATTACCATTATTTTTTACTTCTATTAAATATAGTAATTCATCCCCTTGGATTTATTTTTAGTTTTCTTTGCATCTTTGGTATTTTACCCCCATTCTGTACTGTGAAGATCGATACAAAGTAAGTGATTAGCAAGTCTGCCATTTCCTGATTTTCAATTACAGTATCACCTGCATCTGGCATTATGGGGCCCACATTACTCTTAGCCACCCTCTTTCTCTTAATATACAGGTTGTACCTCTCCAGTCCGGCACCCTTTGGACCTGACCGGTGCCAGAACAGTGAATTTGCCGAACCACAGGTGGGCTCGCCGAGCCGAGGAACCCTACCTGAAGACAGTGCGCGGGGTCCTGAACGCGTTTGCCAGGCTCCGACTGCGAAACTCGGGCCTCACTCTCTCTCTGTGCTGGTTTGCTGCTGTTTTTTTTTTTTAAGGTCGTGTCTCCCCGCCGCTGCCTCCGGACTGGGGCCAACCGCCTCCCCCAGTCCTGCAGCACCGCCCACGCTCCAGGCACGGGACTGATGCCGAACCTGTACTTGTAAAAACCTGGTGTTGTCCCTCATATCCCTCGCAAGCTTTTTCTTGTATTTGCTGTATTTCATATCTCCCCCAGGCCGCAGGATCTCTACTGCTCTTTGCATTTATATACTCCCTTTCTTTTAGTTTTATACTATCTCTCACCTCTCTTATTGACCAAGGTTGTTTAATTACACAGTAGAGCTCTTGTCCTATAGGGGTATGCACAGGTCTGGTATTGTACCAAGTAGTTCTTTGAACATCTTCCACTGTTCATTCATAGTTTTATCTGTTAATAGTTTATGGTGGTCAATTTCTGCCTCATCTCTCTAAGCCCGCCTTACCTAAATTTAAAAGCTTAGTTCGTGACTTACCTCTCCCTCTCAAACCATGTTATGGTCACTGACTGCTCGGTGCACCCTCACCGTTAGATTACTTACTAAATCTAAATCTTCTCATGTTGGTTCAAAAACACATTGCTCCACAGAGCTGACTCGAATACACTCAAGAAATTCGCTACCTTTGGAACACGAGCTGTTTTGCTTCTCCCAGTCTGTGTGAAAATTAAAGACTCCCATTATAACTAGTTTGCGCTGTTTTTTCAGCAAGCCTCTTTGATCTCCATGTTTTTGTATTCTGCTACTTTATCACTGCTATCAGGTGGCAGAAGACAATTCCCACCAAAGTCTTGCATATTTTTCTATTCCTCAATTGTACCAGCGTTTCTACCGCCTGCTTATCCTTACCGATATCCCCTCTTCCTAATGCTGTTAAAGTGTCCTTTATCAACATTGCGACTCTTCCTCCTTTTCCATTTGTCTTGGATTTTAAATAGATCTTATAGAAACAAAGAAAATAGGTGCAGGAGTAGGCCATTCGGCCCTTCGAGACTGCAACGCCATTCAATAAGATCATGGCTGATCATTCCCTCCGTACCCTATTCCTGCTTTCTCTCCATATCCTTTGATCCCTTTAGCCGTAAGGGCCATATCTAACTCCCTCTTCAATATATCCAATGAACTGGCATCAACAACTCTCTGCGGCAGGGAATTCCACAGGTTAACAACTCTCTGAGTGAAGAAGTTTCTCCTCATCTCAGTCCTAAATGGCCTACCCCTTATCCTAAGACTGTGTCCCCTGGTTCTGGACTTCCCCAACATCGGGAACATTCTTCCCGCATCTAACATGTCCAATCCCATCAGAATCTTATACGTTACTATGAGATCCCCTCTCATCCTTCTAAACTCCAGTGAATACAGGCCCAGTCGATCCAGTCTCTCCTCGTATGTCAGTCCAGCCATCCCTGGAATCAGTCTGGTGAACCTTCGCTGCACTCCCTCAATAGCAAGAATGTCCTTCCTCAGATTAGGAGACCAAAACTGAACACAATATTCCAGGTGATGCCTCACCAAGGCCCTGTAACAACTGCAGTAAGACCTCCCTGCTCCTATACTCAAATCCCCTTGCTATGATGAAGGCCAACATCCCATTTGCCTTCTTCACCGTCTGCTGTATCTGCATGCGAACTTTCAATGACTGATGAACCATGACACCCAGGTCTCGTTGCACCTTCCCCTTTTCCTAATCTGCCATCATTCAGATAATATGCTGCCTTCGTGTTTTTGCCCCAAAATGAATAACCTCACATTTATCCACATTATACTGCATTTGCCCACTCACCTAACCTGTCCAAGTCACCCTGCAGCCTCTTAGCTTCCTCCTCACAGCTCACACCGCCACCTAGTTTAGTGTCATCTGCAAACTTGGAGATATTACACTCAATTCCTTCATCTAAATCATTAATGTATATTGTAAAGAGCTGGGGTCCCAGCACTGAGCCCTGCGGCACTCCACTAGTCACTGCCTGCCATTCTGAAAAGGACCCGTTTAACCAGACTCTCTCCTTCCTGTCGACCAACCAGTTCTCTATCCACGTCAGTACATTAACCCCAATACCATGTGCTTTGATTTTGTATACCGATCTCTTGTGTGGGACCTTGTCAAAAGCCTTTTGAAAGTCCAAATACACCACATCCACTAGTTCTCAAATTCCAGAAGATTCCTCAAGCATGATTTCCCTTTCATAAATCCATGCTATCTTGGACCGATCCTGTCACTGCTTTCCAAATGCGCTGCTATTCCATCCTTAATGATTGATTCCAACATTTTCCCCACTACTGAAGTCAGGCTAATTACCAGTTTTCTCTCTCCCTCCTTTTTTAAAAAGTGGTGTTACATTAGCTACCCTCCAGTCCATAGGAACTGATCCAGAGTCGATAGACTGTTGGAAAATGATCAGCAATGCATCCACTATTTCTAGGGCCACTTCCTTCAGTACTCTGGGATGCAGACTATCAGGCCCCGGGGATTTATCAGCCTTCAATCCCATCAATTTCCCTAACACAATATCCCACTTTATAAGGATATCCTTCAGTTCCTCCTTCTCACTCGTCCCCTAGTACATTCGGAAGGTTATTTGTGTCTTCCTTCGTGAAGACAGAACCAAAGTATTTGTTCAATTGGTCTGCCATTTCTTTGTTCCCCATTATAAATTCACCTGAATCCGACTGCAAGGGACCTATGTTTGACTTCACTAATCTTTTTCTCTTCACATATTTATAGAAGCTTTTGCAGTCAGTTTTTATGTTCCCGGCAAGCTTCCTCTCCTACTCTATTTTCCCCCTCTTAATTAAATCCTTAGTCCTCCTCTGTTGAATTCTAAATTTCTCCCAGTCCTCAGGTTTGTTGCTTTTTCTAGCCAATTTATATGCCTCTTCCTTGCTTTTAACACTATCCTTAATTTCCCTTGTTAGCCACGGTTGAGCCACCTGTCCCGTTTTATTTTTACTCCAGACAGGGATGTACAATTGCTGAAGTTCATCCATATGATCTTTAAATGTTTGCCATCGCTTATCCACCGTCAACCCTTTTAAGTCTATTCTAGCCAATTCATGCCTCATACCGTCGAAGTTATCTTTCCTTAAGTTCAGGACCCTAGTTTCCGAATTAACTGAGTCACTCTCCATCTTAATAAGGAATTCTACCATATTATGGTCACTCTTCCCCCAAGGGGCCTCACATAACAAGATTGCTAATTAGTCCCTTCTCATTACACATCACCCAGTCTAGGATGGCCAGCTCCTTGGTTGGTTCCTCGACATATTGGTCTAGAAAACCATCCCTAATACACTCCAGGAAATCCACCTCCACCACATTGCTACCAGTTTGGTTAGCCCAATCAATATGTAGATTAAAGTCGCCCATGATAACTGCTGTACCTTTATTGCTCACATCCCTTATTTCTTGTTTGATGCTGTCCCCAATCTCACTCCTACCATGGTCTGTACATAACTCCCACTAGCATTTTCTGTCCTTTAGTATTCCGCAGCTCCACCCATACTGATTTCACATCATCCAGGCTAATGTCCCTCCTTACTATTGCATTAATTTCCTCTTTAACCAGCAATGCCGCCCCGCCTCCTTTTCCTCTGCTTATCCTTCCTAAATGTTGAATACTCCTGGATGTTGAGTTCCCAGCCTTGGTCACCCTGGAGTCATGTCTCTGTGATGCCAATCACATCATATCCGTTAACTGCTATCTGCGCAGTTAATTCGTCCACCTTATTCTGAATACTCCTCGCATTGGGGCACAGGGCCTTCAGGCTTGTCTTTTTAACACACTTTTCCCCTTTAGAATTTTGCTCTAATGTGGCCCTTTTTGTTTTTATTTTTTGCCTTTGGTTTCTCTGCCCTCCACTTTTACTATTCTCCTTTCTATCTTTTGCTTCTGCCTCCATTTTCTTTCCCTCTGCCTCCCTGCATAGGTTCCCATCCCCCTGCCATGTTAGTTTAACTCCTGCCCAGCAGCACCAGCAAACACTCTCCCGAGGACATTGGTTCCGGTCCTGCCCAGGTGCAGACCGTCCAGTTTGTACTGGTCCCACCTCCCCCAGAACCGGTTCCAATGTCCCAGGAATTTGAATCCCTCCCTCTTGCACCACTCTTCAAGCCATGTATTCATCTGAGCTATCCTGCGATTCCTACTCTGACTAGCATGTGGCACTGGCAGCAATCCTGAGATTACTACATTTCAGGTCCTATTTTTTAAAATATAGCTCCTAGCTCCTTAAATTCGTCTCGTAGGACCTCATCCCGTTTTTTACCTATATCGTTGGTACCTATATGCACCACGACAACTAGCTGTTCACCCTCCCTTTTCAGAATGTCCTGCACCCGCTCCGAAACATCCTTGAACCTTGCACCAGGGAGGCAACATACCATCCTGGAGTCTCGGTTACAGCCGCAGAAACGCCTATCTATTCCCGTTACAATCGAATCCCCTATCACTATAGCTCTCCCACTCTTTTTCCTGCCCTCCTGTGCAGCAGAGCCACCCACGGTGCCATGAACTTGGCTGCTGCTGCCCTCCCCTGATGAGTCAGCCCCCTCAACAGTACCCAAAGCGGTGTATCTGTTTTGCAGGGGGATGACCGCAGGGGACCCATGCACTACCTTCCTTCCACTGCTCTTCCTTTTGGTCACCCATCCCCTATCTGGCTGTGTACCCTTTACCTGCGGTAAGACCAATTCACTAAATGTGCTATTCACGTCATTCTCAGCATTGTGGATGCTCCAGAGTGGGTCCACCCGTAGCTCCAGTGCCGCAATGCGGTCCGTCAGGAACTGGAGGCGGATACATTTCCCGCACACGCAGTCATCACGGACACCTGAAGCGCCCTGACTTCCCACATAGTACAGGAGGAGCATAACACGTGTCCGAGCTGTCCTGCCATGACTTAACCCTTAGATTAACTTAATTTGGCAACAACAATGCTAAAGGTTACTTACTGATATAACGTGTAATATTTATCTCCCATTGTACGCAGCTTGTTGCCAGACACAGAGAGGGTCATTGGGCTTAGGATTCAGGCACAGAGACTGCGCTTAGGGTTTGGACACAGACATGGTCACTGGGCTTAGAAATCAGAGGCACAGATAGGGTCAATGGGCTTAGGATTCTGACAGACAGCGTTATCAGGCATAAGATTCTGTGAAAGATTTATTAATTACAGCAGTAATTTTGTATGTAACCCAACCTGGATGCACGAATCAATGTTTGCCAACTGACAGGTGAATAACTTGATCTGAAACCGATAGAAAGACCAGAGGGTCAGATCAGAGGGAACATCAAACAACTTACATTTATATAGCATCTTTAATGTAGTAAAATGCCCCAAGGCACTTCACAGGAGTGTAGTCAACAAAAATTGATACTGAGCCATAGATGATATTAGGACAGGTGAGGTAGTTTTAAGCAGTGTCTTAAAGGAGGAGAGGCATGGAAACATAGAAACATCGAAAATAGGTGCAGGAGTAGGCCATTCTGCCCTTCGAGCCTGCACCACCATTCAATAAAATCATGGCTGATCATTCCCTCAGTACCCCTTTCCTGCTTTCTCTCTATACCCCTTGATCTCTTTAGCCGCAAGGGCCATATCTAACTCCCTCTTGAATATATCCAATGAATTGGCATCAACAACTCTCTGCGGTCGGGAATTCCACAGGTTAACAACTCTGAGTAAAGAAGTTTCTCCTCATCTCAGTCCTAAATGGCCTACCTCTTATCCTAAGACTATGTCCCCTGGTTCTGGACTTCCACATCATCGGGAACATTCTTCCCGCATCGAACCTGTCCAGTCCCGTCAGAATCTTATACGTTTCTATGAGATCCCCTCTCATCCTTCTGAACTCCAGTGTATAAAGGCCCAGTTGATCCAGTCTCTCCTCATATGTTAGTCCCGCCATCCCGGGAATCAGTCTGGTGAACCTTCGCTGCACTCCCTCAATAGCAAGAACGTCCTTCCTCAGATTAGGAGACCAAAACTGAACACAATATTCCAGGTGAGGCCTCACCAAGGCCCTGTACAACTGCAGCAAGACCTCCCTGCTCCTATACTCAAATCCCCTAGCTATGAAGGCCAACATCCATTGTGCCTTCTTCACCGCCTGCTGTACCTGCATGCCAACTTTCAATGACTTATGAACCATGACACCCAGGTCTCGTTGCACCTCCCCCTTTCCTAATCTGCCACCATTCAGATAATATTCTGCCTTCGTGTTTTTGCCCCCAAAGTGGATAACCTCACATTTATCTACATTATAGTGCATCTGCCATGCATTTGCCCACTCACCTAACCTGTCCAAGTCACCGTTCAGCCTTTTAGCGTCCTCCTCACAGCTCAAACCACCACCCAGTTTAGTGTCATCTGCAAACTTGGAGATATTATACTCAATTCCTTCATCTAAATCATTAATGTATATTGTAAAGAGCTGGGGTCCCAGCACTGAGCCCTGCGGCATTCCACTAGTCACTGCCTGACATTCTGAAAAGGACCCGTTTATCCCGATTCTCTGCTTTTTGTCTGCCAACCAGTTCTCTATCCACATCAGTACATTACCCCCAATACCACGTGCTTTAATTTTGCACACCAATCTCTTGTGTGGGACCTTGTCAAAAGCCTTTTGAAAGTCCAAATACACCACATCCACTGGTTCTCCCTTCTCCACTCTACTAGTTACATCCTCAAAAAATTCCAGAAGATTTGTCAAGCATGATTTCCCTTTCATAAATCCATGCTGACTTGGACCGATCCTGTCACTGCTTTCCAAATGCGCTGCTATTTCATCTTTAATAATTGATTCCAACATTTTCCCCACTACTGATGTCAGGCTAACCGGTCTATAATTACCCATTTTAGAGAGGGAATTTCAGAGCTTGGGGCCTAGGCAGCTGAAGGCACGGCCGCCAATGGTGGAGCGATGAAAATCAATTATGTGCAAGAAGCCAGACTTGGAGGAGCGCAGATATCGGAGGTTTATAGGGCTGGAGGAAGTTAGAGATTGGGAGGGGCAAGGCCAGGAGGGATTTGACAACAAGTATGATGATACTCATGGTTGTGTGCGCAGGATCAACAGAAGCAACAGCAAGAGAAGGATTCCCTTCCCACAAATTCAGCACTTACATGGGTCCTTTAATGTGGAGAGGCTCAACACGAATGGAAAGCACGTGACATCACTGAGCTTTGTAAACAGATGTGGGCAGCAACTGGGATGCAGCTGTAACATTCTCCGCAAATCTTAAAGCAAGCAGCCATCACCGACTCAGCCCTGCACCCCAGTACCGACCGTTCCCTGGCGCACCCACCGCGCCACGGCATCGGCCGAGCCCCGGCACCAACTGTGCCCCGACGACGACCCAGCACCGACACATGCCCCAACGCCCCGACCGTGCCCCGACACCCCGACCGTGCCCCGGGAACTGAAGCCCCCTGTTGAAACATAGGGTAAGGAATGGGCAAAGAGGTTGATGGGAAATTAAAAATTAGCTTAGCATACAAAATAGAAATCATACTACAAGCTTGTGCGTGAGCTTGGTAGCAACCATGTAGTGAATAAGACATAGTGACTGGGCTTTGAAAGCCTGCCAGACGAAGGCCTTTGGCTGTGAGAGTGGGAAAGACAAAAGAGTTATTAAAATGCAACTACTTCGTTGCAATTTTCAGGCAGAAAAGAGACAGACTAAAGTGTGAGAACAGACAAAATAAGAGAATGCTATGTCCAGAATAACGTAGGCTTTGGACCAGTCTAAGAGCAATGGAAAGTTACTGGAGGGAAGGTGCCGCGTTAAGTCAGGTGGCAGAAGGAAGCCAATCAAGGGAAGAGGCAGATTCAAGCTTACCACAAAACAGAAACATATAAAAGCAGACACAGTGTGTTTTAAAGTTTAGTATAGTGTTAGAATGCATGCTTACATTCATTGTGCTCTGTTTGTAAATCTACTCCGCTTGTAAGTTGTTTGCTTTGCTGAAGGAAGAAATAAAGGCAATTGAACCTCTCAGCATCGACTATTTTTGGCAACACTCAAGTAAAAAGAAAACACCAGATCTTAATACCAACACCCCGCGCCCCGAAACCCGATGCCCGCGCCCCAGAAGATTATTAGAGAACTTGCAATCTCCAATGGCGTCGATTGCAGTTAAAAAACAAGGATTAGTACTCAGAGCTGAAGCACCATCTCCTGCATTTTTCACATGAACAGTGCCACCAGCCCCAGTGACACTGCGCTCACCATCCCCAGTTATACTGTGCTCACCAGCCCTAGATATTATCATCATAGGCAGTCCTTCGGAGTCGAGGAAGACTTGCTTCCACTCTAAAAGTGAGTTCTCAGGTGACTGAGGAGTCGAATGCAGGACCTACAGTCTCTGTCACAGGTGGTTGAAGGAAAAGGTGATCGGGGAACCTGGGTTATCGCATGCTCCTTTCCCTGTCTACGCTCAGTTTCTGCATGCTCTCGGCGACGAGACTCGAGGTGCTCAGCGCCCTCCTGGATGCTCTTCCTCCACTTTGGACGGTCTTGGGCCAGAGATTTCGAGGAGTCAGTGGGGATGTTGCACTTTGTCAAGGAGGCTTTGAGGGTGTCCTTGAAGCATTTCCACTGCCCACCTGGGACTCGCTTGCCGTGGCGAAGCTCCATGTAGAGTGCTTGTTTTAGGAGTCTCGTGTTGGGCAGCAAACAATACGGCTCGCCCAACAGAGCCGATCGAGCGTGGTCAAATGCTTCGATGCTGGCCTGAGCGAGAACACTGACGTTGGTGCGTCTGTCCTGCCAATGGATTTGCAGGATCTTGCGGAGGCAATGCTAGTGATACTTCTCCAGCGCTTTGAGGTGTCTGCTATATATAGTCCACATCTCTAAGCCATGTAGGAGGGCGGGTATCACTGCTGCTCTGTAGACCATGAGCTTGGTGCTGGATTGGAAGTCCTGGTCTTCAAACACTCTTCCTCAGGCGACCGAAGGCTGCGCTGGCGCACTGATGGCAACATTGGACCTTGTTGTCAATGTCTGCTCTTGCGAAGGGTGAGATGTAGCATTGCAGCAAGAAAGATCGAAAAGAGCGTTGGTGCGATAACTCAGTCCTGCTTGACCCCGGTCCGGACGTGGATTGGGTCTGTGGTGGATCCACTGGTCAGGATCATGGCTTGCATGTCATCGTGGAGCAGAGGATGGTGACAAACTTGAGGGCAGCTGAAATGGAGGAGGACGCTTCATAAACCTTCACGGGCGACAGTGTCGAAGGCCTTTGTGAAGTCAAAGGCGGCCATATACAAGGGTTGGTGCTGCTCCCTGCATTTCTCTTGTAGTTGTCATGTGGTGAAGATCATGTCCCTTGTACCCCTCAGTGGACGGAATCCACATTGCGATTCTGGGAGGGGCTCTTCAGTCACAGGAAGAAGACGATTGAGGAGGATTCTTGCAATGATTTTCCCTGTGGCCAACAGCAGGGAGATTCCTCTGTAGTTACCGCAGTCGGACTTGTCCCCTTTTTTGAAGATGGTCACGATTACAGCGTCCCTGAGATCTCATGGCATGCTCTCCTCCTTCCAGATAAGAAAAATTAGGTCATGTGTTCGTGCCAAAAGTGCTTCTCCGCCATGCTTTAGCGCTTTGGCGGGAATTCCATCTGCTCCTGGTAGGCCTTTTCTACCTCGTGCCGGGCTCGGGTTGTGCTGAGATGGTGGCGGGTAGCATGCTGCAGGATGGAGTTGAGGACACTTGCATCGAAGACTGAGTCTCGGTTAAGGAGATCTATGAAATGCTCCTTCCAGTGGACACTGATGGCCTCTCTGTCTTTGACGAATACCTCACCGTTCTTGAGGTCGGGCCTTGGGTGCTTGGGCCGTAGGTAGTCTTGACTGCGCTGAAGAATCCTCGCACTTTGTGGTTGTCGGCTAACTGCTGAATCTCTTGCGCTTTCTCCACCCATCATCTGTTTTTAGATTGCGGGTTTTTTGTTGGACCTCGGCCTTCAGCCGTCTGTAGCGCTGCTTTCTTGCTCTCGTGTTGGGTTGTTGCTTTAAGCTTTGCGCTTGCGGCTAATTAGCTCCTGGATCTCCTGGTCGTTCTCGTCGAACCAGTCTTGGTGTTTCCTGGCCGAGTGTCTCTTCACAGGTGCTAATTATGGAGGCCTTGAGGGCAGACCAGGCGCTGTGGGTACTCTGCATCTCTGGGTTATCGGGCGTCGCCAGATTGGCACTGAGGCGCTGGCTGAATAGGGCTTTCTTAACAGGATCTTTAAGTGTCTCTGCGTTGATTTTCCTACAGCATTGTTTTTGTTGCAGTCACTGTTTTGGGGCTACATTAATGTTAATGATGGAGTGGATTAGTCGGTGGTCCATCCAGCAGTCGTTGGTTCCAGTCATGGCGTGGGTGATGCACACGTACTTGCGGTCCCTCACTTGGATGATGACGTAGTCGAGTAGATGCCAGTGCTTGGAGCGAGGGTGCTGCCATGATATCTTGTACTTATCCCGCTGACGGAACAAGGTGTTGGTAATGACAATGCCATGTTGTAGGTATTTTGTCAGGAGCAGGGTACTGCCGGAGTTGGTTTTCTCTAACCCCTCTCTGCCGATCACACACCTCCCCAACAGCAAAAGACCGGAACACTGCACTGTTATCGTTGCCCGGGAGCTCAGACGCTTCGACATTGACATCGCCGCCTTAAGTGAGACCGGTGAACAGTAGAAGGCCAGCTCAAAGAGCAAGGTGGTGGTTACACCTTCTTTTGGAAAGGCAAACCAGAACTCTGCCGTTGAAATCGACAAGAAGGATCGACTTGTCGTCCGTTGGGACTCGGGACAGGGATTGTTCGAGGCTGGAGTAGAATTCCTCTTTGGTCTCATCTGTAGTGTCCAGTGTTGGAGCGTACGTGCTGATGACCGTAGCACACTGGTTTTGGGCTAGAGTGAGTCGGAGAGTCATGAAACGTTTGCTTATCCCGCAAGGAGTCTCCGAGATGGCCCACAAGTTCATTCTTGATGGCAAAGCTAACTCTATGGAGGCAGCGTTTTTCTTCTGGTTTGCCTTTCCAAAAGAAGGTGTAACCACCACCTTGCTCTTTGAGCTGTCCTTCCCCTGCCCGCCGAGTCTCAATTAGGGTGGCGATGTCAACATCGAAGCGTCTGAGCTTCCGGGTAACAATAACAGTGCGGTGTTTCGGTCTATCGCTATTGGGGTTGTCCTGAACTTCATTTTGAAGAGTGGAAGATGCCAGTGCGTGAGTTCTTTTAATGTGGGGTGGCCGTTGCATACTATCTACCACACGGGCTTAGCAGAGCGAGGTCTTGGCCCAGTGGCAGGAGGGTCCAAGACGACTAGAGACTAAGCTCTACTGTGTGACACGGCGCTCACCAGCCCCAACGACACCGTGCTCACCAGCCATTTTCATGATCCCTGCATCATCTTGGATAACAGATATGCACGCATCACCTCGGCTCTGGCCGTGGCCACAGCACTAGATGCGAGCGTGCATCTGGTAGTCTAGGCTGCAGCTTGGCCTTGTAACCCTGCTTACGAACTCAGCAGGAAGGTGAGCTGCAGTAGGGATGTACCCACCGTACTGTCTGCACAGATCTCCAACTTGCCACAAGCACCCACACTTTTCCAGTACTTCTCATGTGCAATTGATTTGTGTCTGAGTGTAGGCACTTAGGCATGACCGACTCAATAAACACGACCGTATGCCGTATACCTCCCTTCCCAGGTCCTTTTGAAAAAATTCAGCATCTGCAAAACTTACTGCAAGAGAAATCACTAGAAATAACTCTATACTACTCAAATTGATAGTATGGAGGAGGAGTTCATGGAATGCATGAGACAGTTTCCTAGAACAATACATCATGCTTAGATCTTGCATTGTGTAATGAGACAGGGTTAATTATCAATATCATAGTAAAAGATTCTCTGGGGAAGAGTGATCATAACATGATAAAATGTTGCATTGAATTTGAGTGTGAAATACTTAAATCCAAATCGAGTCTTAAACGTAAATAAAGCCAATTCCATAGGTACAAGGGGAAAGTTGGCTACGGTAGATTGGTAAATTAGATTAAAAGGGATGACGGTAGATAAGCAGTGGCAAACATTTAAATAAATATTTAAAATTCTCAATGAATGTAAATTCCATTGAGAAATAAAAACTCCACGGGAAAAATGATCTATCCGTGGCTAACTAAAGAAGTTAAGAATAATATTAGATTAAGAGAGGCTTATAACATTGTGAAGAATTGTAGTAAGCTTGATGTCTGGAAAAGCTTTAGAAACCAGCAAAAGATGACCAAAAATTGATAAAAGGGGAGAACAGAATGAGAGTAAACTAGCAAAAAATATAAAAACAGATTGTTGGCGGTTCTACAAGTATGTAAAAAGGATGAGTGTAGCAAAAGTAAGCAACGGTTCCTTAGAGGCTGAGAGATGAAATTATAATGGGGAATAAGGAAATGGCAACAATTTTAAACAAATATTTAGTATCCATCTTCACAGAAGACACAAAAAACATACCAAAAATAGGGGGGATCCAAGAGTGAGGAACTTAAAGTAATTATCAGTAGAGAAAAAGTATTTGAGAAATTAATGGGATTAAAGGCGACAAATCCCCTGGACCTGATGGCCTACATCCTAGGGTTCTAAAGGAGGTGGCTGCAGAGATAGTGGATGCATTGATTGGGATGTTCCAACATTCCTGAGATTCTAGAACTGTCCCAGTGAAGGTAGAAAGTGTAACCCCGCTGCTCAAGAAAGGAGGGGGAGAGAAAACAAGGAACTACAGGCCAGTTAGCCTGACATCAGTCATTGGGAAAATGCTGGAATCCATAATTAAGGAAGTGGTAACAGAGCACTTAAAAAAATATTCATAATATGGTTTTATGAAAGGGAACTCAAAAAAGCTCTCATAAATTTGTCAGAGAATGGGGAACTAGCAGATTAGATAAAGGGGAACCAGTGGATGTAGTAACTTTGGATTTCCGATAGACATTTGATAAGGTGCTCATGGGGTTGGGGGGTAATATATTAGCATAGATAGAGGATTGGTTAACAGACAGAAAACAGAGAGCAGGGATGAACGGGTCATTTTCCAGTTGATAGGCTGTTAGCAGTGGGGTGCTGCAAGGTTCAGTGCTTGGGCCTCAGCTATTTACAATCTATATTGATGATTTAAAAGGGACCGAGTGCAATGTATCCAAGTTTGCGGAGGATACAAAGCTAGGTGGGAAAGCTGTGAGGAGGACACAGAGACTGAAAACGGATATGAACAGGTTAAGTAAGTGGCCAGTAAGGTGGCAGATGGAGTATAATATGGGGAAATGTGAGATTATTTACTTTGGTAGGAAGAATGTAAAACAATATTTTTTTTAAATGGTGAGAAACTATTAAATGTTGGTACGAAAGCAAAATATGGCAGATGCTGGAAATCTGAAATAAAAACAGTAAATGCTGGAAATACTCAGCAGGTCAGGCAGCATCTGTGGAGAGGGAAACAGAATGAACGTTTCAGGGCGACGACCCTTCGTCAGCACTGGAAACAGTGAGAGATGCAACAGATTTTAAGCAAATGGCAGGGAAAGGGGGGAGGGGAGAAATGAACAAAAGGGAAGGTAGGGTGGAAGGCAGGAGTGATTAAGAGACAAGAGGGCTGATGGTGCAAGGCAAAAGGAGATGGTAATAGGGCAAGTTAAGAAAAAGATGTGTCTAGATAGGATGTAAATGGCAGAATCATTAACAGCTGCCGTGGGCCATCTCAATTTCTCTGCTCTCCTCACTCATTCCAACCTAACTCCCTCTGAACTTGCAGAACTCCGTTCTCTCAGATCCAACTCCAACATTGTCATTAAACCTGCTGACAAGGGTGGCGCTGTCGTTGTTTGGCTCTACCTTGCGGAGGCTGATCGCCAACTTTGACACCTCCTCCTTCCTCCCCCTGGACTATGACCCCACTACCGAACATAGTCATCATTTCCCAGACCTTCACTGACCTCATCTCATCTCTGGAGATCTTCCCTCCATGGCCGCCAACCTCATAGGTCCACATCCATGCACAGCCTGCTTCTATCTCCTTCCCAAGATCCACAAACAGAATTGCCCCGTTAGACCCATCATTTCAGCCTGTTCTTGCCCCACAAAACTGATTTCTTTCTATTTTGACTATTTTTTCTCCCCTTGTCCAGTCTCTTCCCACCTACATCTGAGACTCTTCCGATGCCCTCCGCCACTTTAACAGTTTCCAGTCACCTGGCCCCAATGGTCTCCTTTTCACCATGGACGTCCAATCCCTTTACACTTCCATCCCCCACCAGGATGGTCTGAGAGCGCTCCGCTTCTTCCTTGAACAGAGGCCCAACCAGTTCCCATCCATTACCATCCTCCTCCACCTGGCTGAACATGTTCTCACATTGAACAACTCCTCCTTTTACTCCACTTGCTTCCTCAAATTAAAATGTTGCTATGGGAGCCCGCATGGATCCTAGCTATGTGGAACATTCTTTGTTCCAGTCCTACTCGGGTCTCCTCCTTCACCTCTCGCCCTGACCTAGAAAATTGCATTCACTTTGCTTTCAATTTCCACTCTTCCCTCCCCTTCAAATGGTCTATCTCCAGCTCCTCCCTTCCTCAACTTCTCTGACTCCATTTCTGGGGATAGGCTATTGACAAACATTC
This sequence comes from Pristiophorus japonicus, assembly GCF_044704955.1. Taxonomy (NCBI): domain Eukaryota; kingdom Metazoa; phylum Chordata; class Chondrichthyes; family Pristiophoridae; genus Pristiophorus; species Pristiophorus japonicus. Next base: position 165,138,280 of record NC_091987.1, read on the forward strand.
ACTATAACCCCACTGACCCCCACAGCCACTTGGACTACACTTCTTCACACCCCGCTTCCTGTAAGGACTCCATTCCATTCTCCCAGTTTTTCCATCTCTGTCGCATCTACTCTGACGACACCATGTTCCATATTAGTGCTTCTGACATGTCTTCCTTTTTCCTCAACTGAGGATTCTGCTCTACCGTGGTTGACATGGCCCTCAACCATGTCCGTTCTATTTCCTGCACTTCTGCTTTAACCCCTTCCCCTCCCTCCCAGAACCACAATAGGGCTCCCATTCTCCTCACCTTTCACCCCACCAGCATGTTCAACGGATCATCCTCCGCCATTTCCGCCACCTCCAGCCTGATCCCACCACCAAACACATCTTCCCCTCCCCTTTCAGCATTTCGAAGAGGTCGCTCCCTCTGCGACACCCTGGTCCACTCCTCAACCACCCTTAACACCCACTTCCCTTCCCACGACACCTTCCTGTGCAAGATGTGGAAATTGACTTTTAAAGTTACATTTTCTGTTAAATGTACCCATTTGTAATAAAACAAAATAGAGTCTCAGTTCTCCCAGAAGCCCTTGTAGCAGACAGCCTGTTTCTGCATAAACATGTTAACCTTGATTGATAGCCAATTAATTTAGAAGCTTGGGAGCCATCTGTGTGAGCAAGGGAACCTTGAGCGTACCCTCCCTAACAGAAAGAGCGCCCCTTTTGTTTTAGGATTATACTCCCAAGTAGTAACTGTCACAATGATGAATCTTAGAAGTTCCAGATAAAGGCTGCATAGATAAGTAGGAAATTGAAACAAGGAACCATGTTAATTAAGTGATTGAAGAACTCTTTATCTGTATTTGCTGACCGCAAGGGCAGAACTGATACACGTGATGGAACCATAACTTCTTTGTCTGTTTTCTGTATAAAGCTAGTGTGTTTTTGTATTACTGTTAGAAATCTTCGCGGAGCCTTTGTCTCAGCAAGGTTTTTCCTTGTAGCAAGTAAAATCTATTAAAGGGACATCTACCTGGCTGTTTATGTCTGAGTTTCATTTTTTATAGTTAAATTGAGAGTCGAGATTTCGACAAAGCACAGGAGATGCAACATCTGCCATTTTACCTCCTCCTTTCCCACTGTCCCCAAACACTGCTCCCAGGTGAAACAGCAATTTATTTGCACTTCTTTCATAATACGGTATTTGCTATTCACGATGCGGTCTGCTCTACATTGGGGAGACCAAATACAGATGAGGTGACCGCTTTGCAGAACATCTCTGTTCAGTCCATAAGCGTGACCACGAGCTTCCGGTCGCCTGTCACTTTAATTCTCCGCTCCACTCCCACTCTGACCTCTCCGTTCTCAGCCTCTTGCACCATACCAACGAAGCTCAATATAAGTTCGAGAACCAGCCTTCTTTTAGGCACTTTACAGTCTTCTGGACTCAATATCGAGTTCAACAATTTCAGACCATAACCTCGGCCCTATTGTTTTTTTTTAAATTCCCTCTTTTTTTCCTGTTTTTTCTCTTTCCCACGACAGCTGTTGATACTTCTGCCATTTACACCCTATCTAGATTCATCTTTTGTTTCTTAACTTGCCCCATTACCATCTCCTTTTGCCTTGCACCATCATAGCTTTTATCTCAAACTCTTTTGTCTTCCACCTTATCACAGACTTTCTCTTTTGTTCTTTCCTCTCCTTGTCCTTTTCCCTACTCCTACACTTGCTAAAAATCTGTTACACCTCTAACTTTTTCCAGTTCTGAAGGGTCATCAACCTGAAACGTTAACTCTGTTTCTCTCTCCACACTTGCTGCCTGACCTGCTGAGTATTTCCAGCATTTACTGTTTTTATTAAATGTTGGTGTTGAGAGATTTGTGTGTCTTCGTACAAGAAACACAAAGTTAGCATGCAGGTAGAGCAATTAATTAGGAAGGCAATGACATGTTGGTCTTTACTGCAAGGAGGATGGAGTACAAGGAAGTCTTACTATAATTGTACAGGGCCTTGGTGAGACCACACCTGGAGTACTGTGCACAGTTTTGGTCTCCTTATCTAAGGAAGGACATACTGGACATACTTGCCTTAGAGGTGGCGCAATGAAGGCTCACTAGATTGATTCCTGGGATGAGTGGATTGTCCTATGAGGAGAGATTGAGTAGACTAGGCCGAAATGCTCTGGAGTTTAGAAGAACGAGGTGAGCTCATTAAAATATATTAAGATTCTGAGGAGGATTGACAGTAGCTTCTGAGAAGTTGTTTCCCCCTGGCTGGAGACCCAAGAACTAGGGGGCATAGTCTCAGGATAAGGGGTTGGGCATTTAAGACTGTGACGAGGAGGAATTTCTTCACCCAGAGGGTTGTGAATCTTTGGAATTCTCCACCCCAAAGAGCTGTGGATGCCGAGTTGTTGAGTATATTCAAGGCTGAGATAGATAGAATTTTGGACTCTCCGGGAATCAAGGGATAAGGCAATCGGGCGGGAACGTGGAGCTGTGGTCGAAGAGCAGCCATGATCTTATTGTATGGCGGAGCAGGCTCGAGGGGCCTATTCCTGCTCCTAATTCTTGTTATGTACTAAAATAAAATAAAGCCTGAAAGGATGATAGAAGCAGATTTAATAATAACTATTAAAAGGGAATTGGGTAAATACTTAAAGGGGAGAAAGTTGCAGGGCTATGTGGAGTGGGATTAACTGATTAGCTCCAAGAGCTCCATTCGGCCTATAGTGCTGTAAGATGCTATGGCCCGGAATTTGCGGCCATCGGCAAAGCAAGTTTCCGACCAAGATCTCGCAATTGGTGTGTCAAGAAGTTCAGCTTTTCCGACATGCAGTTGAAATTAACGTAGTGTAGTGGGAATCCCATAGTGCGAGCTGCTGTGATGTCAACAAGCTGTCTAACCAGCCAATCACAATGCATAATTCTCAGATTGAAAACCAGGAAGTAAAAAGCTGCATTGATTCCAATTTATAAAAAATGTTAGCGAGCAAAGATTGGGGCTCTCACATGGGGAAAGGTAAACCTAAAATAAAGATGAACACATTTAAAAAAAAAATTAAAGTAGGGTGGGAGGGGGGCACAGCACAGCCTGTGGAGGAGCAGTGAATGACAGATTGCAACTTCAGGGTTTTCGAGTCAGTCTGCGCATGCGTTACATAGAAACATAGAAATTTACAGCGCAGGAGGCCATTTCGGCCCATCGTGTCTGCGCCGGCCGACAAAGAGACACACGGCCCTTCGTCAGCAGCCCTAAAGGTTACATACAAACTCATGAACAATGATCACATTGAATGGTGGTGCAGGTTCGAAGGGCCGAATGGCCTGCTCCTGCACCTATTTTCTATATTTCTATGAAAGGCAAGGAGCACCCAGCCCAACCAGTCCGCCCCACACCAGTGCAACACCCCTTATACTAAAAACATCGACACTCTACCCCAACCGGAGCCATGTGGTCTCCTGGGAGAGGCAAAAACCAGATTAAAAACCCAGGCCAATTGGGGAAAAAAATCTGGGAAAATTCCTCTTCGACCTATCCAGGCGATCGAAACTAGTCCAGGAGATCACCCTGGCCATATTCTATTCCCTGCAGTACTTACCATTATATCATCCAGTCTAATCCCAATTACCAGCTCTACGGCCATAACCCTGAAGTTGTGGTCCGTTTCAAAGGCGAAATAAAGGTGAACACTGCTAGTTCGCAGTAATCAGGACTATGATTCTATGAAATTGATTAATTAAATGTACCAGAAGAAATGATTCCGTGGGCCTGCCAGTGAGAAGAACTGCTGTTGATAGGAGTTAAAGAACGTAAGTATGGGTCAAAACAAGAACTTGCATACAATGGAGAGAGAGAAGAGGAACTGTCCAACAGAACCCCAAGAGGCCGCCCGTTTATTTCTTGAACAATATCCCAAGTTTTCTTACCAATGTTAATTCTTCCTCCATTCAGTCCATTCATTGCTATGGAAAATCCATCACCTTCTTTCCCAATCAAGTTACTAATGGGCACAGCACAGTCTTCGAATATCACAGCTCGAGTCGGCTGGGAGTTCCATCCAACCTTAAATAACAAGACAGAAGCGGTGAAAACTGGTTTACTCAGTTTACAGGTTCACATTTTTAAAGCATATATACAGACGCCTTTCTTGTGGACTGAGTCAACAGAGCAACCCAATTAAAGAGAAGGACCAATTCTTGGTTAATGGAGAGAGGACACGGTCTCCTCCTGAGGTCTCCCCCACCATCACAGAAGCCAGTCTTCAGCCAATTCGTTTCACTCCACGGGATGTTGATTTTGATTCTTTTCCCTCAATCTGGTTCAGTGAAATCACTGAGTCGAATACCGATTGTGCTTTAAACAGAGCAAGCTTTTATTTAAAAAGCAAATCCCGATCGGGGACCTTATCAGACAGAAGGAATGCAACTCTGATAGAACGCACTCACTTCCTACGGACAAAGTGACGTTACATTGTAAAGGGACGACGGTTATACATTTTCAGCAAAAGATAACAAGATCTCCCCCAGTGTCTGTGATACATACAGTGGGCCCACTCCCCCCGCCCCCGGGATCTGTGATACACACAGTGGGCCCACACTCCCCCCCGGGGTCTGTGATACACACAGTGGGCCCACTCTCCCCCCCGGGGTATGTGATACACACAGTGGGCCCACTCTCCCCCCCGGGGTATGTGATACACACAGTGGGCCCACTCTCCCCCTGCCCCAGGGGTCTGTGATACACACAGTGGGCCCACTCCCCCCGCCCCCGGGGTCTGTGATACACACAGTGGGCCCACTCTCCCCCCCAGGATCTGTGATACACACAGTGGGCCCACACTCCCCCCCGGGGTCTGTGATACACACAGTGGGCCCACTCTCCCCCCCGGGGTATGTGATACACACAGTGGGCCCACTCTCCCCCTGCCCCAGGGGTCTGTGATACACACAGTGGGCCCACTCTCCCCCGGGGTCTGTGATACACACAGTGGGCCCACTCTCCTCCCGCCCCCGGGGTCTGTGATACACACAGTGGGCCCACTCTCCCCCCCCCCCCCCCCCACCGGGGTCTGTGATACACACAGTGGGCCCACTCTCCCCCCCAGGGTCTGTGATACACACAGTTGGCCTGTAAATGTGGATTCTTTTCCCTCAATCTGGTTCAGCAAAATTACTGAAACGAATACCGTTTGTGCGTTAAACAAAGCAAGCTTTTATTTAAAAAGCAAATCCCGATCGGGGACCTTATCAGACAGAAGGAATGCAACTCTGATAGAATGCACTCACTTCCTATGGACAAAGTGACGTTACATTGTAAAGGGACGACGGTTATACATTTTCAGCAAAAGATAACAAGATAGGGCCAAAGTGACATCCTAGTTCAGCCTATCCCTTTTGATCCCTCTTTCCCTTTGTCCACTCATAAGCCGACCTAAGTATGGTCTGATTTTAAACAAAGACCTTCTGTTAATGTTTCAGGTTAATAACATGATTTAATAAGACCTTGAGGTTTTTCTGCAAGCTGTGGGTTTTGTTTCAATGGGCCCAAGTTTCCACATGATTTGCACCTGATTTTTAGGAGCAACTGGTGGAGAACGGACTATCTTAGAAATCGCAATTCTCCACATTTTTTTTTCTGCAGTTCTAGTCAGGTAGAACAGTTCTACTTTGGAACAGAATTTTTTCTTCAAAAGGGGGCGTGTCCGGCCACTGACGCCTGATTTCAAAGTTTCCACAGTGAAAATTACTCCAAACTAAAGTAGAATGGAGCAAGTGAAGATTTTTGTAGAACTGAAAAAACCTGTTCTACACATTAAAAAATCAGGCGCAGGTTACAAATTAGGCGTCCAGAACGAGGTGGGGGGGGGGGGGAAGGGAAGTCATTAAATTCTACAATAAATCCTTATTTATACTTCTACAAATATTATACAAATAAATCCAACCTGAATAAACATTTATAAGCAAAGAAAAGATTAAAGAAACCATCTTCCTACCTGTGTGAAAGTGCTTCAGCCATCGTTTGTTGCCGCGGGGGGTGGGGAAGGAAACCGCCGTTTGCCGCCGCGGAGGTGAGGGAGGGGAAGGAGACAGCGGTTTGTTGCCGCGGAGGGGAGGGAGGGGAAGGAGACAGCGGTTTGTTGCCGCGGAGGGGAGGGAGGGGAAGGAGACAGCGGTTTGTTGCCGCCGCGGAGGGGAGGGAGGGGAAGGAGACAGCGGTTTGTTGCCGCCGCGGAGGGGAGGGAGGGGAAGGAGACATCGGTTTGTTGCCGAGGAGGGAGGGGGAAGGAGACCGCCGTTTATTGCCGTGGAGGGGAGGGAGGGGAAGGAAACAGCGGTTTGTTGCCGCGGAGGGAAGGGAGGGGAAGGAGACAGCGGTTTGTTGCCGTTGCGGAGGGGAGGAAACCGCCGTTTGTTGCCGTGGAGGATGGGGAGGGGAAGGAGACAGTGAGAAGGCTGCAAGAAGCCTCAGTGCTGATGGCAATGTGCTTTTATTAAAAAATGTTCAAAAATTAAACAGCTACCAAGAACTACAAAAATGGCCGAGTGACAATGTTTTTTTCACATTGAGCATGCGCGAACGCTCCAACGCGCATGCGCAGCGTTGCCGGCAGGAAAAAAAAATAATTTAAATAGTACCCGTCCCCTCCCACTTACAAAATCGACGCGATTGTAGGCTCCGCCCCCCTGGGCGCCGCGCCAAACAGACAAGGAGCTGCAAAGCGCTCGAGAATAGCGCGTTTTTTTTCTGGTGCCGTTTTAGGCGCGAAAAACGGGCGCCCAGCTCGGAGGGGCGCCCGTTTTTTATCCTGTGGAAACTTGGGCCCAATATGTGTTAGTATTGTAACATTTTGCAGTCTCGAGTCTGAGATTTTCATGGCTATTCCTCCATGAATTCTTTGTTAGCTTATACTGTCCATATATAATTCCCACGTTCTCAACTTCTCGACTTTATACATTTTTAAACATTCACAGGGATACCAAGAAACGGCTGAGCACACTGGATACAGCAAAGGCAATGGGCCCCAACAATATTCTGGCTGTAGTGTTGAAGCTTGTGCTCCAGAACTAGCAGCACCTTTAGCCAAGCTACAAGTATAGCTACAACACTGGAATCTACCCGACAATGTGGAAAATTGCCCAGGCATGTCCGATCCACAAAAAGGACAAATTCAATTACCAACCCATCAGTCTACATTCAATATGAAAACAAAATACTGAGGATGTTGGACATCTGAATTAAAAAAAAACTTCTAGGAACATTCAGCTGGTCAGGCAGAATCTGTGGAGAGAGCAAACAGTTCCGACAACAGTGTCATTGACCTGAAACGTCAACTCTTTCTCTCTCCACAGAGGTTACCTGACCTGCTCAGTACTTCCAGCATTTTCTGTTTTTATTTCCTTCTACTCTCAATCATCAGCAAAGTGATGGAAGTGTGCTATCAAGGAGCACTAACTCACCACTTGGCTTCAGACCTCATTACAGTATTGGTCCAATCATGGACAAAAGAGCGGAATTCCAGAGGTGAGGTGAGAGTGACTGCCCTCGACATCAAGGCAGCATTTGACCAAATGTGGCATCAAGGATCCTTAGTAAAATTGAAGTCATGGTGGGAATCAGGGGAAGGGGGTGGGGGGGGAGTGGAGAGGAGGTGGGTGGGGGTGGGGGGCGAGCGGGAGGAGGGGGGTGGGGGGGCGAGCGGGAGGAGGTGGGGGAAGGAGGTAATGGGGGGAAGGAGGAGGTGGGGGAAGGAGAGATGAATGGGTTGTGGGGGGGGCGGGGTGCTGAACGGGTGGGAGGGAAAGCTGAACGGGAGGAAAGCCCGAGTCCCAATCGTCAATGTCCGGTGAGCCCAGTCGGCCAGGGCTAAGGTCGGCGTTCTTCGGGCCCCTCCCACGCAGCCTGCACAGATTTGGGCTGCGTGGAGCTACTGCACATGCGTGCACACTCCAGCGCGCATGTGCAGAGGTCCCAGCACTGTTTTTAGCGCCGGGACCTGGCTCTACCCCCGACCCCTTGTGCTGCGCCACGCCGAGGCCGAAGACGTCCTGAGGAGCTCGCAGAATAACAAGATAAGTTTTCGGGGCCTTTTTTATTCCAGAAAGTCAGCGTACCTTATAGAGGTGTGCTGTTTTTACAGAGGGAGGAAACTTGGGCCCACATCGCCGTTCTTTCATCATCGCTAGGTTAAAATCTTGGAACCCCCTACCTACCAGCACCATGGGAGCACCTTCACCACATGGACTGCAGTGATTCAAGAAGGCAGATCACCACCACCTTCTCAAGGGCAATTAGGGACAGGCAATAAATGCTGGCCTTGCCAGTGACGCCCACATCCCAGGAACTAATTTTAAAAATTGAGACAGGGACTAGCCCCTGGTTATTAGAGAGAGAGAGAGGACAGGGTTCATTTGAAGAGACAGCAAGCATATTTTAAGAAATTTGATTTGTGACGGTTTGATAAAATCTGCCTCTGGCTCAGACAAACAGTTGGAAGTTCTTTCTTGTTAAGCATTAAAAAAGGAAAGCAGGAAAATGTTTATTTTTTGTTGAGATTACCAGTTTTATCCTCCGTAGTCTACATTTTCTTCAATCAGCAGTGCTAATTTGTGTAACTAAGCATGCTTTCGAGTAACACGAATGAACCATTGTATTAATTCTGTCAATTGCTTCCCGTCACTGCCTTTGTGCCCATACCTGCCCGCATCTACCTCTCATTCCCTGAGAAAAAGCTGGATGAATGTTACCAGAAACAGCAGTACCTTGGCCACTGCACTTTTTCATATCTCAGATATCTTAACTGCACCACAATGATTCCAAAGCAAAAGGAAGCCAACATCCTGGGAGCCTTTCCCAAAAGGCTAGGAAAGTAAAGAACCATTAAGACACCAATGCCTGTAATTTACTACATGTAAAGGTTACAATAAGTTATTAGACGTTCTAATTCGTTATTCACCACGGCAAACCCTACAAGTGAATGAGTGTCGCAGTAAGCTGTCAGTGGAACTTCCATAACCTTCCTGCCATTGCTATTTTCTCCAGAGTAACTTTTGGCCCTGAATTAGGATACGAGATTTTATGAATTGAAAGGAGTTTTCTTGTCTGATATTTTTGTTATGGTCTAGACTGAATGGAGAGACCCTCACCTGATTGTGAGACAGGCACAAGAACAGACATTCAACTTGAACGGAGCAAAGACTGGGAGATTGAATGTACAAGTATCAATATTGAGGCACCAACAAGATCTGTAGGGATGGTCCCATCACACAGTCCAAGCAGCCACCCTACCAGAGCTAACTTTCACTCCTTTACAGCCTGAGGAGGGAATCCACCCGACTTCACACTGCCGGCCGTTTACCTTTTTCTCTTTCTTGCCGAAGCTGAGCCCAGGTGTATCTTTCTCCACCAACAAGCAGGAAATGCCTTTGGGACCCCGGTCTCCAGTGCGGCACATCAACACATACAGGTCCGCCTCCCCTCCACCACTGATAAAAGCCTGAAAAAGAAGTAATGCAAGTTCCTGAATCAACGATCAGTCAGTCTGAGAGGTCTGGCACGTCATCAACACTAACATTCTCAAGGAGCTGGTCAGACAGCAAAACAAATGAAAGACATTACTGCAACCATCAACAGTGTCCTTAGCAAACACATCTCTTCATGTTTGATTACCTTTGAGCCATTGAGAATGTAGCAATCTCCATCTCGTTTTGCTCTGGTTATTAGTGAAGCTGCATCGCTGCCACTTCCTGTTTGAACATAAGAACATAAGAATTAGGAGCAGTAGGTGGTCATTCGGCCCTTCGAGCCTGCTCCGCCATTCAATCAGATCATGGCTGATCTTCTGCCTCAACTCCACTTTCCTGCACTATCACCATATCCCTTGATTCCCTTAATATCCAAAAATCTATCGATCTCTGTCTTGAATATACTCAAAGACTGAGCCTCCACAGCCCTCTGGGGTAGAGAATTCCAAAGATTCACCACCCTCAGTGAAGAGGTTTCTCCTCATTCAGTCCTAAATGGCTGACCCCTTAGATGAAATCAGAATGTTACAGGGGCTGTCTGATGATCACTTTCCACTTTCACCTAGTCCTTCGCACCTGTTAACCCTTCAATAGTTGCTTACACAGGACTATGTAATAACGGCAATGTTCAGATATTTTAAAAGGAAATGACACAGGAAGAAAATAATTCTTGGTCACTGCTCGGCCATTCTTAGAAAGGAGAGGATCAACCCTGTTGACAGCTGCATGATAGGCATGAAGACTGATCAATTGGATGAGGTGTCGGATGGAGACAGGTACCCCTGCAACTGCCACCCACCAAGAGTCAACTCCTTGGAGAGAGGAGGGGAGACAACAGCAAAATGGGAGAACAAGCAAAATTTTGGAACAATAGATTTTGACACATGTGCTGGCTTGCTGAAAGATCTAACCACTTAGTCCCATTTACACACCCTTTTGACATACCATTTAACATTTTTATTCTCAAATATCCTCTCCCCTTTTAAAAGCTATTATGGATTCGACATTCCATGTCCTAACAACGTTCTACATAAAAGATGTCTTTGTTCTTTTGGTGACAATCTTAAATTAACCCCATGCTCCAGCAACTGGTTTTATTGAGCGCTGTCACATCAAAATAGGTCAACATTTCTAAACTAGTTTCAAAATCATGGAATCATATCAACCTGCTACAGATCAGTTAGCCTAACATCTATGGTTGGGAAAATGTTGGAGTCCATTATTAAAGAAGCAGTAACAGGACATTTGGAAAAGCAAAATTTGGTCAGGCAGAGTCAGCATGAATTTATGAAGGGGAAGTCATGTTTGACAAATTTGCTGGAATTCTTTGAGAATGTAACAAACAGGGTGGATAAAGGGGAACCAGTGGATGTGTTGTATTTGGACTTCCAGAAGGCATTTGACAAGGTGCCACATAAAAGGTTACTGCACAAGATAAAAGTTCACGGGGTTGGGGGTAATATATTAAGCATGAATAGAAGATTGGCTAACAAACAAAAAAGAGAGTTGGGATAAATGGTTCATTCTCTGGTTGGCAATCAATAACGAGTGGGGTGCCACAGGGATCAGTGCTGGGACCCCAACTATTTACAATCTATATTAACGACTTGGAAGAAGGGACTGAGTGTAACGTAGCCAAGTTTGCTGACGATACAAAGATGGGAGGAAAAGCAATGTATGAGGAGGACATAAAAAATCTGCAAAAGGACATAGACAGGCTAAGTGAGTGGGAAAAAATTTGGCAGATGGAGTATAATGTTGGAAAGTGTGAGGTCATGCACTTTGGCAGAAAAAAATCAAAGAGCAAGTTATTATTTAAATGGAGAAAGATTGCAAAGTGCTGCAGTAGAGCAGGACCTGGGGGTACTTGTGCATGAAACGCAAGGATAGTATGCAGGTAAAGCAAGTGATCAGGAAGGCCAATGGAATCTTGTTCAGGGTATTGGTGAGGCCACACCTGGAATACTGTGTGCAGTTTTGGTTTCCATATTTACAAAAGGATTTGCTTGCTTTGGAGGCAGTTCAGAGAAGGTTCACTAGGTTGATTCGGGAGATGAGGGGGTTGACTTATGAGGAAAGGTTGAGTAGGTTGGGCCTCTACTCATTGGAATTCAGAAGAATGAGAGGTGATCTTATTGAAACGTATAAGATTATGAGGGGGGCCTGACGAGGAGGATGCAGAGAGGATGCTTCCACTGATGGGGGAGACTAGAACTAGAGGGCATGATCTTAGAATAAGGGGACCGCCCATTTAGAACTGAGATGAGGAGAAATTTCTTCTCTGAAGGTTGTGAATCTGTGGAATTTGCTGCCTCAGAGAGCTGTGGAAGCTGGGATGTTGAATAAATTTAAGACAGAAATAGACAGTTTCTTAAATGATAAGGGGATAAGGGGTTATGGGGAGCGGGCAGGGAAGTAGAGCTGAATCCATGATCAGATCAGCCTTGATCTTATTAAATGGTGGAGCAGGCTCAAGGGCTGTATGGCCTACTCCTGCTCCTATTTCTTATGTTCTTATGCTCATGACTAACCCCTTCTCCTCCCATTCTCACGAATCCCCTTATTATTCCAACCAACCTCAATGCAGGCCTCAGGAACACAACCTCTGCTTTCCCCTGGTCTGAACATGACTTTAGTTAGCTTAGTTATAGCATCCATTTTCTTCACAGCAGCAGGTACAGGTAACATGGGGTGGGCCTGTCAGTGTAAGGGTGGGGGTGGGGGGTCGGGGGGAAAGAGAGGGAGGGGCGGTATTTTGGATGTAGACCCTTCGTTAGAACATTGCTGCTGAAGGGTACTGCACACCAAAGATATTGGCCTTTTTTTCTTTTTAAGATGGACAGACAAACTTTTGTGAAAATTTCAGGTTTTCATTTCATGTCCCCTGGATTTGCAGTTGTCTCTTCTTTCTCCAAATTCAACGCTCTTGTCTTTTTCCCGTTTTTGGTCTTTCCCAAGCATTTTCACCCGAACTACGCGTGCGTTCTTTGGTTCTTTTTCTGCCTTCGCATTGCCTCATGGAGATCACCACTAATATTATCCAAGAGTTTCCTCGTATTTTATCTGCACTTGGCAGATCATTCAACTTCCATGTGTGGAACATAGGAGCAGGAGGCCGCCATTCAGCCCCTTGAGCCAGTTCTGCCATTCAATTAGATCCTGGCTGATCTGTACCTCAATTCCATTGATCCATATCCCTTTACCATTAAAAATCTGTCAATTGCAGTCTTCAAAATTTCGACTGACCTAGCCACAACAGCCTTTTGGGGGAAAGAATTCCAGATTTCCACTGCACTTGTATGAAAAAGTGTTTTCCGTTTTCACTCCTAAATGGTCCAGCTTGAATTTAAGATTATGTCCCCTTCTTGATGCCCCCAGCAGATGAAATAGCTTCTCTGTATCTGCTCTATCAAAACCTTTTATCATTTTAACCATCCCTCAACCTTCCAAACTCAATACAAGCCGAATCTGTGCAATCTGCCCTTATAATGTAACCTTTAAGCCCTGGTATAACTCGAGTGAACCTGCGCTGCAGCCCCTCCAAGGCCAGTAAATCCTTCCTGATGTGAACTGCCCAGAACTGAATGCAGTTCTCCAGGTGGAGTCTGACCAAGGCTCTGTACAACTGTAACACAACTTCCACCCTTTTATATTTCAACCCTCTTGAGATAAAGACCAACATTCCATTAGCTTTTTGAATACTTTTTGTATCGATGCACTAGCTTTTATTAACATAAGAATTAGGAGGCTGCTCCGCCATTCAATAAGATCATGGCTGATCTTCATAGAAACATAGAAAATAGGTGCAGGAGTAGGCCATTCGGCCCTTCTAGCCTGCACCGCCATTCAATGAGTTCATGGCTGAACATGCAACTTCAGTACCCCATTCCTGCTTTCTCGCCATACCCCTTGATCCCCCTAGTAGTAAGGACTTCATCTAACTCCTTTTTGAATATATTTAGTGAATTGGCCTCAACAACTTTCTGTGGTAGAGAATTCCAAGGTTCACCACTCTCTGGGTGAAGAAGTTTCTCCTCATCTCGGTTCTAAATGGCTTACCCCTTATCCTTAGACTGTGTCCCCTGGTTCTGGACTTCCCCAACATTGGGAACATTCTTCCTGCATCTAACCTGTCTAAACCCATCAGAATTTTAAACGTTTCTATGAGGTCCCCTCTCATTCTTCTGAACTCCAGTGAATACAAGCCCAGTTGATCCAGTCTTTCTTGATAGGTCAGTCCCGCCATCCCGGGAATCAGTCTGATGAATCTTCGCTGCACTCCCTCAATAGCAAGAATGTCCTTCCTCAGGTTAGGAGACCAAAACTGTACACAATACTCCAGGTGTGGCCTCACCAAGGCCCTGTACAACTGTAGCAACACCTCCCTGCCCCTGTGATCAAATCCCCTCGTTATGAAGGCCAACATGCTATTTGCTTTCTTAACCGCCTGCTGTACCTGCATGCCAACCTTCAATGACTGATGTACCATGACACCCAGGTCTCGTTGCACCTCCCCTTTTCCTAATCTGTCACCATTCAAGATAATAGTCTGTCTCTCTGTTTTTACCACCAAAGTGGATAACCTCACATTTATCCACATTATACTTCATCTGCCATGCATTTGTCCACTCACCTAACCTATCCAAGTCGCTCTGCAGCCTCATAGCATGCTCCTTGCAGCTCACACTGCCACCCAACTTAGTGTCATCCGCAAATTTGGAGATACTACATTTAATCCCTTTGTCTAAATCATTAATGTACAGTGTAAACAGCTGGGGCCCCAGCACAGAACCTTGCGGTACCCCACTAGTCACTGTCTGCCATTCTGAAAAGTACCTACGTTTGTCTTTACTAACCTTTTTCTCTTTACATATCTATAGAAACTTTTGCAATCCGTCTTAATGTTCCCTGAAAGCTTCTTCTCGTACTCCATTTTCCCTGCCCTAATCAAACCCTTTGTCCTCCTCTGCTGAGTTCTAAATTTCTCCCAGTCCCCGGGTTCGCTGCTATTTCTGGCCAATTTGTATGCCGCTTCCTTGGCTTTAATACTATCCCTGATTTCCCTTGATAGCCACGGTTGAGCCACCTTCCCTTTTATATTTTTACGCCAGACAGGAATGTACAATTGTTGTAGTTCATCCATGCGGTCTCTAAATGTCTGCCATTGCCCATCCACAGTCAACCCCTTAAGTATCATTCGCCAATCTATCCTAGCCAATTCACGCCTAATACCTTCAAAGTTACCCTTCTTTAAGTTCTGGACCATGGTCTCTGAATTAACTGTTTCATTCTCCATCCTAATGCAGAATTCCACCATATTATGGTCACTCTTCCCCAAGGGGCCTCGCATAACAAGATTGCTAATTAATCCTCTCCCATTACACAACACCCAGTCTAAGATGGCCTCCCCTCTAGTTGGTTCCTCGACATATTGGTCTCGAAAACCATCCCTTATGCACTCCAGGAAATCCTCCTCCACCGTATTGCTTCCAGTTTGGTTAGCCCAATCTATGTGTATATTAAAGTCACCCATTATAACTGCTGCACCTTTATTGCATGCACCCCTAATTTCCTGTTTGATGCCCTCCCCAACATCACTACTACTGTTTGGAGGTCTGTACACAACTCCCACTAACGTTTTTTGCCCTTTGGTGTTCTGCAGCTCTACCCATATACATTCCACATCATCCAAGCTAATGTCCTTCCTAACTATTGCATTCATCTCCTCCTTAACCAGCAATGCTACCCCACCTCCTTTTCCTTTTATTCTATTCTTCCTGAATGTTGAATACCCCTGGATGTTGAGTTCCCAGCCCTGATCATCCTGGAGCCACGTCTCTGTAATCCAAATCACATCATATTTGTTAACATCTATTTCCACAGTTAATTCATCCACCTTATTACCACCACAGTTAATTCATCCACCTTCAACCTCAACTCCACTTTCCTGCCCAATCCCCATATTCTTTGATTTCATTAAAGTCCAAAAACTTAATTATAAACTAATGCTATAACATCCTCTGGAGAAGATAATTCCAAAGATTCACACCCCTCAGTGAAGACATTTCTCATCGCAATCCTCAATGCCCAACCCCTTATCCTGAGATTATGCTCCCTAGTTCTAGACTCTCCAGCCAGGAAAACAACCTCTCAGCATCTACCCTTTCAAGCCCCCTCAGAATTTTATATGTTTCAATGAGATCACCCCTCATTCTTCTAAATTCCAGAGTATTTAGGACCATTCTACTCAATCGCTCCTTTGTTGAATCCCCTCTTCAATGTCTACATGAGCAACATGCCCCCAACAAGGTCGTGTAATTTTGCATGTACAGATGACCTTGCTCTGAAGCAGCTACCTTCAATATCAACAATTTCACCTTGAACGGGACCTAAACACCATGGAAAAATATTTCCGAAATGAAAGTTCAAACCAAAAAAACTGTACTGCATTCCATCTTGATAACAGGCATGCTAAGCACAGTCTGTAATTCCTACATTACAACACTTCAAAAAAGTATTTTATTGGCTGTAAAGTGAGAGTGGAGTGGAGAGTTAAACTGACAGACGACCAGAAGCCCGGGGTCACGCTTGCGGACTGAACAGAGGTGTTACGCAAAGCGGTTTCCCCAATGTAAAGGAGACCGTAACGTGAGCAGTGAATACAGTATACTAAACTGTAAGTACAATAAGTAAATCGCAGTTTCACCTAGAAGGAGTATTTGGAGCCCTGGACAGTGGGAAGGGAGGAGGTAAAAGGGCAAGTGTTGCATCTATCTCTTTATCCCTACTCTCTGTCTCCTACTTCACAACCAATTACCAACCCACGCCATAAGGTTGCTTCCAATTCCAAGCGCTGTACTTTCTTCTTGCAGTAGACACCTCAAAGCTCTGGAGAAATACCATCCTGCAAATCCACTGGGAGAATAGACGCATCATCAGTGTTCTCGATCAGGTCAACATCCCCAGCATCGAAGCACTGACCACACTCGACCAGCTCCGTTGGGCGGGCCACATCATCCGCATACCCAAGACGAGACTCCCAAAGCAAGCACTCTACTCAGAACTCCTACACGGCAAGCGAGCCCCAGATGGACAGAGGAAATGTTTCAAGACACCCTCAAAGCCTTCTTGATAAAGTGCAACATCCCCACTGGCACCTGGGAATCGCTGGCCCAAGACCGCCCGAAGTGGAGGAAGAGCATTCGGGGGGATGCTGAGCACCTCGAGTCTCATAGCTGAGAGCATGCAGAAACCAAACGCAGACAGCGGAAGGAGCTGCAGCAAACCAGACTCCCCACCCATCCTTTCCTTTAACCACAGTCTGTCCCACCTGTGACAGAGACTGTAATTCCTGTATTGGCCTGCAGTCATCTAAGAACTCACTTTTAGAGTGAATCAAGTCCCTCGATTTCGAGGGATTGCTTATGACTTCCTCTTGGAATCATACAAATTTACAGCACGGAAGGAGGCCATTCGGCCCATCGTGTCCGTGCTGGCCAACAAAAAGCTATCCAGCCTAACCCCACTTTCCAGCTCTTGCTCCATAGCCTTGTAGGTTACAGCACTTCAAGTGCATATCCAAGTACTTTTTAAAATGTGATGAGGGTTTCTGCCTTTACCACCCGTTCAGGCAGTGAGTTCCAGACCCTCACCATCCTCGGTGAAAATACCCCCTCAAATCCCCTCTAAACCTTCCACCAATTACTTTCAATCTAAGTCCCCAGGTTGTTGACCCCTCTGCCAAGGGAAATAGGTCCTTCCTATCCACTCTATCTCGGCCCCGTATAATTTTATACACCTCAATCAAGTCTCCCCTCAGCCTCATCTCTTCCAGAGAAAACAACCCCAGCCTATTCAATCTTTCCTCATAGCTAAAAGTCTCCAATCCAGGAACCTTCTGGAAGTCCATATAGACAATATCCATAAACACCCCCCTATCCACCATGGTAATGAACAAAATAATACTTGAAGATAGATAAATCTCCAGGACCTGATGATTTCCACCCCAGAAACAGGTGGGGAATTGCAGATGCGTTAATGACCTCCTCAAAATCAGTTAAACCTACGTTAGTCAGATATGACCTGCCCTTCACAAATCCATACTGCATCTCTTTGATTAACTTGTGCTCAGTCACTCTGTCCCTGATGATAGATCCCAGCAACTGCCCCTCAACTTGCATCAAAATGACAGGTCTGTAATTTCCTGGTTTGTCCCTCTCTCCCTTCATAGATTATGGAATGGCATTTCCAATTTTCTAATCCAAAGGCACAATTCACAAATCTAGACAACTTTGGAAAATTCTGACTAGCACACCTGCAATTTCCCACCTGTTTCTGGGGTGGAAACCATCAGGTCCTGGATATTTGTCTATCTTAAAGTATTATTTTGTCCATTACCATTTCTTAAACTTATATTAAATCCACTAAGTATCTCCTCGATTTATTTTAACTTCTTCCTTCACTATGAAAACAGATACAAAGTCCTAATTTAACAAGCCTGCAAGTCTGCTATTTTCTTATTGTCCATTATAGTCTCACTTGTATCTGTCTTCAATGGGCCCACAATCCCCTTTACCATGCTCTTTCTCTTAGTATATTTATAAAACTTTTACTGTTAGTTTTGATTAGGTTTTTTTTCTTACCCCCTTTTTGCACATCCCTTCTTTGTATCCCTTTGCTGGTTTTATAGCTTTGCTGGGTTGTTTTTATAGTTCTTCCAGTCTGCTGGATTTCCATTTTTCCTGTTGTGATCGGGGTATCTGTTGCTTCTCTCCTCCTTTTCTTCTTGCTACTTTTTCCAAATGTTCCCTTGTCTTAGTTTCCAGTTCTGATGAAGGGTACTCATAGAAACATAAATTGTCTTTTCTCTTTATTGGTGCTGACTGAGCTGCTGTTTCCAATTTCCCTATTTCCAATGTCTATCATTTTCTCTCTATTTATTGGCTGCTCTCCAGAACCTCCTTCCAAGTTAGCTCAAGGGCAATTTTGGAAACCTGTGACAGGTGCTCAACTACAGACAACCCCTTGGCTCAGAAATCAGAACAAGGGAGGAGGGGAAAACCCAAATAAGGAGACAACCCAAATAAATCTCTGGTTAGCCAATGGAGAGAGCATTGTTAAACAGAATTTAAGGAATAAGTTTCCTTTAAGAGGTTTGTTTTGATTATGATCAGACCTGGCTCAGTGAGACAGTAGGAAGCAAAGCTCTCCATGCTGCAGAGTGCGGGACAGTATGCCTGGCGCTGCTCCTCACTCCCAAACGTGTCGATCATCCAGGTGCACATGCTGTAAAAGGGAAAGGAAACAGCTGAAGCTCTGAACATAAACTGGCCCCGTGTCACCAGCACCGACCGAGTCTTAGCCACCTCCCAAACGCCGCACTCTCTCTCATGCACGGAAGCAGCATTCCTAGTTTGTTAAATATTTTGACAAACTTCCATTGCACTCAAGAGTTAAGTGGTGAGCAGCATCCAACAGCCAAGCTCTGTAGCTTGGGACAGAAGCTGCTCGCCTTCTCCTGCAATGTCTGATGTTTGCAGCCTTGGGACCGAGGTGGCTGAGCATTGCTCTATTTTATGTGCCACCTTCAAAGTCTGCCCGGATTGTAATCCACTCCTGGACCAAAGCAAGAGCTTTAATCATCAATTTTGAAAGAAATGTGATTTGGTGGGACGGAAGGAGGGGGAAAATCAGACACAGAAATGTACCATTGACTACTCATCAAACTGGACTGAAGCAACACACGGAAAACAGAATAGGCTGCAAATGCACACGACAGTTATGATAAAGGCTCTCTACCCAAAACATTAACTAGTTTTTCCTCTCCGAGCTACAGATTGAGCTGCTGTGAATTTCCATTATTCATTCCGCCCACACATTTATATCAAGAAATTAAACAATTTGCTAGACTCGCTCTGACCAGGTTATGACTGGTAAGGAAGTCAATTTTCTTAATTAAACATAGAAAATAGGTGCAGGAGTAGGCCATTCGGCCCTTCGAGCCTGCACCACCATTCAATAAGATCATGGCTGATCATTCACCTCAGTACCTCTTTCCTGCTTTCTCTCCATACCCCTTGATCCCTGAGCCATAAGGGCCATATCTAACTCCCTCTTGAATATCCAATGAACTGGCATCAACAACTCTCTGCGGTAGGGAATTCCACAGGTTAACAACTCTGAGTGAAGAAGTTTCTCCCCATCTCAGTCCTAAATGGCTTATCTCTTATCCTTAGACTGTGTCCTCTGGTTCTGGACTTCCCCAACATCGTGAACATTCTTCCTGCATCTAACCTGTCCCGTCCCATCAGAATCCTGTATGTTTCTATGAGATCCCCTCTCATCCTTCTAAACTCCAGTGAATACAGGCCCAATCGATCCAGTGACTCCTCATATGTCAATCCAGCTATCCCGGGAATCAGTCTGGTGAACCTTCGCTGCACTCCCTCAATAGCAAGAACGTCCTTCCTCAGATTAGGAGACCAAAACTGTACACAATATTCCAAGGTGAGGCCTCACCAAGTGCAATAAGACCTCTCTGCTCCAAAACTCAAATCCCCTAGCTATGAAGGCCAACATACCATTTGCCTTCTTCACCACCTGCTGTACCTGTATGCCAACTTTCAATGACTGATGTACCATGACACCCAGGTCTCGTTGCACCTCCCCTTTTCCTAATTTGCCGCCATTCAGTTAATATTCTGCCTTCGTGTTTTTGCCACCAAAGTGGATAACTTCACATTTATCCACATTATACTGCATCTGCCATGCATTTGTCCACTCACCTAACCTGTCCAAGTCACCATGCAGTCTCTTAGCATCCTCCTCACAGCTCACACCGCCACCCAGCTTAGGGTCATCTACAAACTTGGAGATATTACACTCAATTCCTTTATGTAAATCATTAATGTATATTGTAAATAGCTGGGGTCCCAGCACTGAGCCCTGCGGCACCCGACTAGTCACTGCCTGCCATTCTGAAAAGGTCCCGTTTATCCCGACTCTCTGCTTCCTGTCTGCCAACCAGTTTTCTATCCACGTCAGTACATTACCCCCAATACCATGTGCTTTAATTTTGCACACCAATCTCTTGTGTGGGACCTTGTCAAAAGCCTTTTGAACGTCCAAATACACCACATCCACTGGTTCTCCCTTCTCCACTCTACTAGTTACATCCTCAAAAAATTCTAGAAGATTTGTCAAGCAGGATTTCCCTTTCATAAATCCATGCTGACTTGGACCGATCCTGTCACTGCTTTCCAAATGCGCTGCTATTTCATCTTTAATAATTGATTCCAACATTTTCCCCACTAATGATTTCAGGCTAACTGGTCTATAATTAGGCTTTTTCTCTCTCCCTCCTTTCTTAAAAAATGGTGTTACATTAGCTACCCTCCAGTCCATAGGAACTGATCCAGAGTCGATAGACTGTTGGAAAATGATCACCAATGCATCCACTATTTCTAGGGCCACTTCCTTCAGTACTCTGGGATGCAGACTATCAGGCCCTGGGGATTTATCGACCTTCAATCCCATCAATTTCCCTAACTCAATTTCCCATCAAATAAGGATTTCCTTCAGTTCCTCCTTCTCACTAGACTCTCGGTCCCCTAGTATTTCCGGAAGGTTATTTGTATCCTCCTTCGTGAAGACAAAACAAGCATTTGTTCAAATGGTCTGCCATTTCTTTGTTCCCCATTATAAATTCACCTGAATCTGTCTGCAAGGGACCGACGTTTGTCTTCACTAATCTTTTTCTTGTCACATATCTATAGAAGCTTTTGCAGTCAGTTTTTATGTTCCCGGCAAGCTTCCTCTCATACTCTATTCCCCCTCCTAATTAAACCCTTTGTCCTCCTCTGCTGAATTCTAACTTTCTTCCAGTCCTCAGGTTTGCTGCTTTTTCTGGCCAATTTATAGGCCTCTTCCTTGGATTTAACACTATCCTTAATTTCCCTTGTTAGCCACGGTTGAGCCGCCTTCCCCGTTTTATTTTTACTCCAGACAGGGATGTACAATTGTTGAAGTTCATCCATGTGATCTTTAAACGTTTGCCATTGCCTATCCACCATCAACCCTTTAAGTATCATTTGCCAGTCTATTCTAGCCAAGTCACGTCTCATACTATCGAAGTTACCTTTCCTTAAGTTCAGGACCCTAGTCGCTGAATTAACTATGCCACTCTCCATCTTAATAAAGAAGTCTACCATATTATGGTCACTCTTCCCCATGGGGCCTCGCACAAGATTGCTAATTAGTCCATTGTCATTACACATCACCCAGTCTAGGATGGCCAGCCCTCTAGTTGGTTCCTCAACATATTGGTCGAGAGAACTATCCCTAATACACTCCAGGAAATCCTCCTCCACCGTATTGCTACCAGTTTGGTTAACCCAATCTATATGTAGATTAAAGTCGCCCATGATAACTGCTGTACTTTTATTGCACGCATCCCTAATTTCTTGTTTGATGCTGTCCTCAACCTCACTACTACTGTTTGGTGGTCTGTACACAACTCCTACTAGCGTTTTCTGTCCTTTGGTATTCCACAGCTGCACCCGTACAGATTCCACATCATCCAAGCTAATGTCCTTCCTTACTATTGCGTTAATTTCCTCGTTAACCAACAACGCTACCCCACCTCCTTTTCCTTTCTGTCTATCCTTCCTGAATGTTGATTACCCCTGGATGTTGAGTTCCCAGCCTTGGTCACCCTGGAGCCATGTCTCCATGATGCCAATTATATCATATTCATTAATTGCTGCCTGTGCAGTTAATTCGTCCAACTTATTACAAATACTCCTCGCATTGAGGCACAGAGCCTTCAGGCTTGTCTTTTTAACACACTTTGCCCCTTTAGAATTTTGCTGTAATGTGTCCCTTTTTGATTTTTGCCTTGGGTTTCTCTGCCCTCCACTCTTACTTTTCTTCTTTTTATCTTTTGCTTCTTGCCCCATTCTACTTCCCTCTGTCTTCTTGCATAGGTTCCCATCCCCCTGCCATATTAGTTTAACCCCTCCCCAACAGCACTAGCAAACACTCCCCCAGGACAATGATTCTGGTCCAGCCCAGGTGGAGACCGTCCGATTTGTACTGGTCCCACCTCCCCCAGAACCGGTTCCAATGTCCCAGTAATACATTCTTGGATTGTTTGCACCCACTCAATTAAAAAGCTGTTTATCTTAAAGTATAATTTTGTCTGTTTTTTTTTTGCAAAAGACAAAAGTGTGGGTTGGTGAACATGGTAAAAATGCTACAATCAAGTTAGATTAGTTCTCAAGAAGCTAAATACAAAGGATACAGGGCTGGGAGAATAGGGTTCAGACAGGGTGTCTGAATCCACTTGTTGTTGGGAAACCGCACCTACTGTTTCTTAGTTCCCAGCTCAGGCCCAGTCCTGCCTTGTCTCTCAGCTTTCGTTGGGCCAGACTGGCCCAGAACGTGCAGTTCCCTCTCCATTATGCTCATTTTCATCCCTGCTAATTTGGATTGGCCTGAGGTTGTTCACACCTATTCTGGGAAAACTAACTAAAATTAATTTGAGATCATCAGGGGAAGCTGACCCGATACACAGTTAAACAAAACACAAATATTCTGTCCAGTGTCCGGAGTAGATCAGTGGGTCCGGTATTCTCTCCACTATCAGTAGATCAGTGGATCCTGTATTCACTCCACTATCAGTAGATCAGTGGGTCCTGTATTCTCTCCACGAACAGAAGATCAGTGGGTCCTGTATTCTCTCCACTATCAGCAGGTCCGGTATTCTCTCCACTATCAGTAGATCAGTGGATCCCGTATTCTCTCCACTATCAGTAGATCAGTGGGTCCTGTATTCTCTCCACTATCAGCAGGTCCGGTATTCTCTCCACTATCAGTAGATCAGTGGATCCCGTATTCTCTCCACTATCAGTAGATCAGTGGGTCCTGTATTCTCTCCACTATCAGCAGGTCCGGTATTCTCTCCACTATCAGTAGATCAGTGGGTCCTGTATTCTCTCCACTATCGGTAGATCAGTAGGTCCGGTATTCTCTCCACTATCAGTAGATCAGTGGGTCCTGTATTCTCTCCACGGTCAGTAGATCAATGAGTCCTGTATTCTCTCCACTAACAGTAGATCAGTGGGTCCGGTATTCTCTCCACTATCAGTAGATCAGTGGGTCCAGTATTCTCTCCACTATCAGTAGATCAGGGGATCCTGTATTCTCTCCACTATCAGTAGATCAGTGGGTCCGGTATTCTCTCCACTATCAGTAGATCAGTGGATCCTGTATTCTCTCCACTATCGGTAGATCAGTGGGTCCTGTATTCTCTCCACTATCGGTAGATCAGTGGGTCCTGTATTCTCTCCACTATCAGTAGATCAGTGGGTCCTGTATTCTCTCCACTATCGGTAGATCAGTGGGTCCTGTATTCTCTCCACTATCAGTAGATCAGTGGATCCGGTATTCTCTCCACTATCGGTAGATCAGTGGGTCCTGTATTCTCTCCACTATCGGTAGATCAGTGGGTCCCGTATTCTCTCCACTATCAGTAGATCAGTGGGTCCTGTATTCTCTCCACTATCAGTAGATCAGTGGTTCCGGTATTCTCTCCACTATCAGTAGATCAGTGGGTCCTGTATTCTCTCCACTATCAGTAGGTCCGGTATTCTCTCCACTATCAGTAGATCAGTGGGTCCTGTATTCTCTCCACTATCGGTAGATCAGTAGGTCCTGTATTCTCTCCACTATCGGTAGATCAGTGGGTCCTGTATTCTCTCCACTATCGATAGATCAGTGGGTCCTGTATTCTCTCCACTATCAGTAGGTCCGGTATTCTCTCCACTATCAGTAGATCAGTGGATCCTGTATTCTCTCCACTATCAGTAGGTCCGGTATTCTCTCCACTATCAGTAGATCAGTGGATCCTGTATTCTCTCCACTATCAGTAGGTCCGGTATTCTCTCCACTATCAGTAGATCAGTGGGTCCTGTATTCTCTCCACTATCAGTAGATCAGTGGGTCCTGTATTCTCTCCACTATCAGTAGATCAGTGGGTCCTGTATTCTCTCCACTATCAGTAGGTCCGGTATTCTCTCCACTATCAGTAGATCAGTGGGTCCTGTATTCTCTCCACTATCAGTAGATCAGTGGGTCCTGTATTCTCTCCACTATCAGTAGATCAGTGGGTCCTGTATTCTCTCCACTATCGGTAGATCAGTGGGTCCTGTATTCTCTCCACTATCAGTAGATCAGTGGGTCCTGTATTCTCTCCACTATCAGTAGATCAGTGGGTCCTGTATTCTCTCCACTATCGGTAGATCAGTGGGTCCTGTATTCTCTCCACTATCAGTAGATCCTGTATTCTCTCCACTATCGGTAGATCAGTGGGTCCTGTATTCTGTCCACTATTAGTAGGTCCGGTATTCTCTCCACTATCAGTAGATCAGTGGGTCCTGTATTCTCTCCAGTATCGGTAGATCAGTGGGTCCTGTATTCTCTCCACTAGCAGTAGGTCCGGTATTCTCTCCACTATCAGTAGATCAGTGGGTCCTGTATTCTCTCCACTATCAGTAGGTCCGGTATTCTCTCCACTATCAGTAGATCAGTGGGTCCTGTATTCTCTCCACTATCAGTAGATCAGTGGGTCCTGTTTTCTCTCCACTATCAGTAGATCAGTGGGTCCTGTATTCTCTCCACTATCGGTAGATCAGTGGGTCCTGTATTCTCTCCACTATCAGTAGATCAGTGGGTCCTATATTCTCTCCACTATCAGTAGATCAGTGGGTCCTGTATTCTCTCCACTATCGGTAGATCAGTGGGTCCTGTATTCTCTCCACTATCAGTAGATCAGTGGATCCTGTATTCTCTCCACTATCGGTAGATCAGTGGGTCCTGTATTCTGTCCACTATTAGTAGGTCCGGTATTCTCTCCACTATCAGTAGATCAGTGGGTCCTGTATTCTCTCCACTATCAGTAGATCACTGGGTCCGATATTCTCTCCACTATCAGTCGGTCCGGTATTCTCTCCACTATCAGTAGATCAGTGGATCCCGTATTCTCTCCACTTTCAGTAGGTCCGGTATTCTCTCCACTATCAGTAGATCAGTGGATCCCGTATTCTCTCTACTATCAGTCAGTCCGGTATTCTCTCCACTATCAGTAGATCAGTGGATCCCGTATTCTCTCCACTATCAGTAGGTCCGGTATTCTCTCCACTATCAGTAGATCAGTGGGTCCTGTATTCTCTCCACGGTCAGTAGATCAGTGGGTCCTGTATTGTCTCCACTATCAGTAGATCAGTGGATCCTGTATTCTCTCCACTATCAGTAGATCAGTGGATCCGGTATTCTCTCCACTATCGGTAGATCAGTGGGTCCTGCATTCTCTCCACTATCAGTAGATCAGTGGGTCCTGTATTCTCTCCACTATCAGTAGGTCCGGTATTCTCTCCACTATCAGTCGATCAGTGGATCCTGTATTCTCTCCACTATCAGCAGGTCCGGTATTCTCTCCACTATCAGTAGATCAGTCGGTCCGGTATTCTCTCCACTATCAGATGATAGTGAGCGAGTGGGAAAAAATTTGGCAGATGGAGTATAATGTTGGAAAGTATGAGGTCATGCACTTTGGCAGAAAAAAAAATCAAAGAGCAAGTTATTATTTAAATGCAGAAAGATTGCAAAGTGCCGTAGTACAGCGGGGCCTGGGTGTACTTGTGCATGAAACACAAAAGGATAGTATGCAGGTACAGCAAGTGATCAGGAAGGCCAATGCAATCTTGGCCTTTATTGCAAAGGGGATGGAGTATAAAAGCAGGGGATTCTTGCTACAGCTATACAGGGTATTGGTGAGGCCACACCTGGAATACTGCATGCAGTTTTGGTTTCCATATTCACGAAAGGAATACTTGTTTTGGAGGCAGTTCAGAGAAGGTTCACTAGGTTGATTCCGGAGATGAGGGGGTTGACTTATGAGGAAAGGTTGAGTAGGTTGGGCCTCTACTCATTAGAATTCAGAAGAATGAGAGGTGATCTTATCGATTATGAGGGGCTTGATAAAGTGGATGCAGAGAGGATGTTTCCACTGATGTGGGAGACTAGAACTAGAGGGCATAATCTTAGAATAAGGGGTCGCCCATTTAAAACTGAGATGAGGAGAAATTTATTTTCTCAGAGGGTTGTAAATCTGTGGAATTTGCTGCCTCAGAGAACTGTGGAAGCTGGGACGTTGAATAAATTTAAGACCAAAATAGGCAGTTTCTTAAACGATAAGGGGATAAAGGGTTATGGGGAGCGGGCAGGGAGGTGGAGCTGAATCCATGATCAGATCAGCCATGAACTTATTGAATGGCGGAGCAGGCTCGAGGGACCGTATGGCCTACTCCTATTCCTATTTCTTATGTTCTTATCAGTAGATCCTGTTTTCTGTGCACTATGAGTAGCGCATTGGGTTCTGTATTCTCTTCACTATCCAGAATAGAGCAGTGGGTTATGTAGTCTGTGCACCATCAGGACTGGCACAGTTGAGTTTTATTGTGCATTGTTAAGGGAAGCTGACAAACCGGTTCAGAAGTTTAAGAAAACCTGGAATTGCTACTTTTTTTCAGGCCTATTTATGCTGCAAAATAAACCAACTTGATTTGTTGCCAGCCTCGTTTTACCCAAGTGCTCCCTAGTTCTACCAACGGGCCCGAGGTTCCATGTGCAGGGTTAAAGTGCACTTGGTTCATATGTCAAAGAGAACACTGAATCCCCCACCTTCAACATCCTGGGGGGGTCACAATTGACCAGAAACTTAACTGGACCTGCTACATAAATACTGTGGCAACAAGAGCAGGTCAGAGGCTGGGTATTCTGCGGCGAGTGATTCACCTCCTGATTCCCTAAAGCCCTCCCTCCATCTACAATGCACAAGTCAAGAGTGAGAGAGAATACTCTACACTTGCATGGATGAGTACAGCTCCAACAACACTCAAGACGCCCGACACCCTCCAGGACAAAGCAGCCCGTTTGTTTGGCACCAATGTAGTTGGCTCTTAAATAAACTCTGAAATGGCCTAGCAAGACATTCAGTTGTATCAAACTGCTACAAAAAATAAAATCGGACGGACCACCCGACATCACCACAGGTATCAGATTCAGACACAGCAAAGGCACACCCAGCCCATTCGAGCCTGCATAGTCCTCCTCACCAACATCTGGGGACATGCCAAAATTGGGTGGGCTGTCCCACAGACAGTCATACTCACAGCATCATCGTTATCAGCCAACGTCCCAGATTCCTCTATCACCATCTGTCCCATCGGCAGGGCAGACCCGCTAGAGGTGGCGGCACAGTGGTATACACGAGGGAGGAAGTGGCCTTAGGAGTCCTCAACCTTGACACTGGTCCCCATGAAGTCTCATGACATCAGACTATGGACACCTACTGCTGATTATCATCTAATGCCCTTCCTCGACTGATGAATGAGTACCCCTCCATGTTGAACACCACTTGGAAGTAGCAAGGGTGCTCTGGGTGGGGAATGTCAAGGTCCATCACCAAGAGTGGTTCAGTAGCACCAGTACTGTCTGAGCTGACCGTGTACTGAAGGACATAGCTGCCAGACTGGGCCTGGAACAGGTAGTGAAAAAACCCAATTCACAAAATGCCATGGTGGGATTTGAGCTCACCACTCTAGCTTTCACAGGTGCATATGTCCATGTGTACATCTGTACTGGCAGGAGTGACCACCGTACAGTCCTTGGAGACAAAATACAATGCGGTGCATACACTCACTGACACAGTGCGGTGCATACACTCACTGAAGTAAGTGTAATATCTGTCAAGTCTGGTGCTTCATTCTTTAGAGATTCTCTTGCTTTTGCCTTCTCTTCAGCTTTCCACACATGGCATCATTGGAGGGGCTCAGTTTCAAATGCATTTTTTGGTTTTATGAACAGCAGCATGAAGTACTAGATCAAAGAGCTTATGATAAATTTGTACAAAGCAATGGTTAGGCCATAGTTCGAGCAGTGCATGCAGTTCTGGGCACCCCATAATACCCACAGAGAGTGTACAATGGGGAACTATAGCTGTGAGCAGAAATGTGAGATACTGGGACTATTTCCACTGGTGACAGAAGGCTAGGAGATTTAATAGAGGTTTTTAAAATGATGAAGGGTTTTGATAGTGAATCGGGAATACTTTCCTCTCGTTGGAAGGGAAATGATGAGGGGTCTTCTGTTTATAATTGATTCTAAGGATTGAAGAGACATTACGAGAAATTTCTTTAGCAGATCATTAACAGTATGGAATACATGGGGTGATTGAGGCAGAGACCATTCGTGTAAGGGAAAAGTGCATAAATATTTGAAGCAGGCGAAGGTACAGGGCATTGAGGATAGACTGGGGCGGCCAGGTTAGTTTTGCACTGCTTTAGCAAAGAGCTGGCACAGACACGATGAACTGAACAGCCTCCTTCTGTGCTGGAGGCTCTTTAGATGCAGTAGCGTGTCAGTTTGACAGTGCAGATTGGCTATCTTTTGTCAATGAGCTGGGCTGTGCTGTCAGCCGTTATCCACACAGGCACACTTCCAGCAGCAGTTAGTGAATAATGATCAGCAGCAGCAACTGCGGCTCAATGTCTGCAGCCTAGGCAAGGATACTGAGACTATTTGAGGTGCATCTACCCAACTGTAGCTGAGATCAACTCACTTTCTGGCTGTGGCCGGGTGAGCTGCACATCATTGCTGGGTTCTCTTCACAGTGATTTAGGTTGGTGCGACCGGGGCCTAGAGTTTGTCAGGATTGATCAGCAGATTTAAAAAGAAAGAAGTTGGTAAGACTCGCCCTGAAGCTATGCCTCAGGAAATCCTTGCAATTCAATTGAACCTCTTCATTCAGTTTTTAAACCAATACCAGGTTTTGAAAATGAACCCACACAACTTGCTGAAATTGTTGGATTCTGAGTGTGAGGTTTGTGTGTTGCCTTATGACCATCAACAGAACAGTATCTGATTTGGTCAGCAACCTCTGCTTTCATCTGCCTCCTGGTATACAATCAAAACCAGATGTGCAACTAAAATAGAGGGTATTTTTAAAATGTGGTCGGGGTGAGTCACAGGGTGGGAATTAAATGCCGAAGTGGTGCTGAACCTAAGGCTGGAATGCAGAGTAACATGTCCAGCTTGGAGCCAATCACAAGCTCAGATCTTTGCTTGCATCCTTGCGATAAAAGTCAATAAAAATGCAGAATTTCTGAAGCTTGTGCTGAGTTTCTATTTTTGTTATCTGCTAATTTTGACGTGCCTCTTATACCCTTCAGTCCACATCATTTATATACACTGAGAAGAGCAATTGTTCCAACACTGACCCCTGGAGTACACCATTGCTTACATCCTCCAGTCTGAAAAACACCCACTAACCACTTTCTGTCCACTAAGCAAGCTCCTATGAAAGCTGCTATATTCCCTTCAACACGATGCATGTTCAATTTCTTCAACAAGCTTCCTAACCAGCATCTCATCAAATATACTTTTTTTAAATCTATATCCGCATTACTGCTTTTCAACGGTCAATTAAATCTGTTCAACTTGCCTTTTACAAATCTGTGCTGGCTGTCCTTAATTAACCCATGCCTCTCTCGGTGATTAATATTATCCTCTATTGTAGCCTCTCGAAGCTTATCCACTGCTGATGTCAGACTGACTGCTCCAGTTACCTGTTCATGCCTTCTTTTTTGAACAGAGGTTTTACACTGGCAACCATCTAGTCCTCTGCAGAACTCCCCTCAGTATTCTACGATGTATTTCGTAAGGACCCGCTGTATTCTGCATTTTCCGTTCTGCGATTTTTTTCAGTACTTGTCTGTAGTTATCCTAACTAAATGCACATCCACTTCTACCTTTTCACACCCACTACCCTTTTGTAGAAATCTTGTAAACTTTCTATAACTGTTCTTTTTGTGGGTCTCTAGGTTCTCTACAATTTATCTGGCAGTCTTTCATTATCTTGTAGCTTTTTGAATCTTCTTTGCTTTCCCGCTCTATTTTCTACATTCCACTCGATTTTACTTTGCATTTACTCCAGACTTAAATTTTTAAATCTCATTTTAATTTGTCTAGTCATCCAAGGAACATAAGAACATAAGAATTAGAAATAGGAGTAGGCCATCTACCCCTCGAGCCTGCTCCGCCATTCAACAAGATTATGGCTGGTCTGGCCGTGGACTCAGCTCCACTTACCCGCCCACTCCCCGTAACCCTTAATTCCCTTATTGGTTAAAAATCTATCTATCTGTGATTTGAATATATTCAATCAGCTAGCCTCAACTTCATCCTTGGGCAGAGAATTCCACAGATTCACAATCCTCTGGGAGAAGAAATTCCTTCTCAACATGGTTTTAAATTGGCTCCCCCATATTTTGAGGCTGTGCCCCCTAGTTCTCGTCTCCCCAACCAGTGGAAACAACCTCTCTGCCTCTATCTTGTCTATCCCTTTCATTATTTGGAATGTTTCTATTAGATCACCCCTCATCCTTCTGAACTCCAACGAGTGAAGACCCAGTCTACTCAATCTATCATCAGAAGGTAACCCCCTCATCTCCGGAATCAGCCTAGTGAATCGTCTCTGTATCCCCTCCAAAGCTAGTATATCCTTTCTGAAGTAAGGTGACCAAAACTGCACGCAGTACTCCAGGTGCGGCCTCACCAATACCCTGTACAGTTGCAGCAAGACCTCCCTGCTTTTGTACTCCATCCCTCTCGCAATGAAGGCCAACATTCCATTCGCCTTCCTGATTACCTGCTGCACCTGCAAACTAACTTTTTGGGATTCATGCACAAGGACCCCCAGGTCCCTCTGCACCGCAGCATGTTGTAATTTCTCCCCATTCAAATAATATTCCCTTTTACTGTTTTTTTTTCCCCAAGGTATAACCTCACATTTTCAGACATTATATTCCATCTGCCAAACCTTAGCCCATTCGCTTAACCTATCTAAATCTCTTTGCAGCTTCTCTGCATCCTCTACACAACCCGCTTTCCCACTAATCTTTGTGTCATCTGCAAATTTTGTTACACTACACTCTGTCCCCTCTTCCAGGTTATCTATGTATATTGTAAACAGTTGTGGTCCCAGCACCGATCCCTGTGGCACACCACTAACCAACGATTGCCAACCCGAAAAGGACCCATTTATCCCGACTCTCTGCTTTCTGTTAGCCAGCAAATTCTCGATCCATGCTAATACATTTCCTCTGACTCCGCGTACCTTTATCTTCTGCAGTAACTTTTTGTGTGGCACCTTATCGAATGCCTTTTGGAAATCCAAATACACCACATCCATCGGTACACCTCGATCCACCATGCTCGTTATATCCTCAAAGAATTCCAGTAAATTAGTCAAACATGATTCCCCCTTCATGAATCCATGCTGCGTCTGCTTGATTGCACTATTCCTATCTAGATGTCCCGCTCTTTCTTCCTTAATGATAGCTTCAAGCATTTTCCCCACTACAGATGTTAAACTAGCCGGCCTATAGTTACCTACTCTTTGTCTGCCCCCTTTTTTTTTTTAAACAGAGGCGTTACATTAGCTGCTTTCCAATCCGCTGGTACCTCCCCAGAGTCGAGAGAATTTTGGTAGATTATAACAAATGCATCTGCTATAACTTCCGCCATCTCTTTTAATACCCTGGGATGCATTTCATCAGGACCAGGAGACTTGTCTACCTTGAGTCCCATTAGCTTGTCCAGCACTACCTCCCTAGTGATAGTGATTCTCTCAAGGTCCTCCCTTCCCACATTCCCGTGACCAGCAATTTTTGGCATGGTTTTTATGTCTTCCACTGTGAAGACCGAAGCAAAATAATTGTTTAAAGTCTCAGCCATCTCCACATTTCCAATTATTAAATCACGCTTCTCATCTTCTAAGGCACCAACATTTACTTTAGTCACTCTTTTCCGTTTTATATATCGGTAAAAGCTTTTACTATCTGTTTTTATGTTTTGCGCAAGTTTACTTTCATAATCTATCTTTCCTTTCTTTATTGCTTTCTTAGTCATTCTTTGCTGTCATTTAAAATGCTCCCAATCTTCTAGTTTCCCACTAACCTTGGCCACCTTATACGCATTGGTTTTTAATTTGATACTCTCCTTTATTTCCTTGGTTATCCACGGCTGGTCATCCTTTCTCTTATCGCCCTTCTTTTTCACTGGGATATATTTTTGTTGAGCACAATGAAAGAGCTCCTTAAAAGTCCTCCACTGTTCCTCAATTGTGCCACCGTTTAGTAACACAGGCTTCCATTGTACTACCCTGTCTTCCTGTAGGAATATGCCTGCTCCGTACCCTGATCATCATCGGCTCCAATGTTTCCCATTGTTTCTCCACCACCTTACCTGCCAATTATTTGGAGCTAGTTTTTTTTTTATAAATCTAATTGAAATTGGCTTTTTCCCATCATGAGCCTTTATTGTGTCAGATTCCCCTTCCTTTCAATTTTTAATATTGACACTGGTTATGTTCCGGTTGCCGTTTTAGTTGTTCCTGAACTCTTGCATTCCCGTGTTGCTCCACTTCATTTCCTAGAACTCGATCCAGCACTCTTTCCTTATTAAACAAAAGCCATATTGATCTAAGATAGCAGTTCTGGGCACATGGCAGCAATCCCTCTCCTCTTCTGCCACTTACATTACTCTTCCTCCAGTCTGACATTGGATAAGTAAAGTCACCCATTGTTACAACCCTGTTGTTTCATTATTTTCTCCAATTTGTCTGCCCATCTCTTCCTCGATCTCTTTTCCACTGTTCTGTGTTAGTTTTTAGGTTGAAAGCACAGCCAATATGGTAGGGCAAGGGAAGGATGCATAAGAGGCTGGAGTCAGGGGAACAGAGGGTTGAAGGAAGTTACAGAGGGAGGTAGTGGAGAGGCCAGGAATATATCTAAACACAAGGATAAGAATTTGTATTTTGAGATGTTGGGGGGCTGGGAGCCAGTGAGTACACTTGGTGTGGGATAAGAAACAGGCAGCAGAATTCTGAATGAACTAAAGTATATGCAGGATGGAGGCTAGCAGGCCGGCCAGGAGAACATTGCAACAGTCGAGTCTGGAGGTACAAAAAGATGAGGGTTTCAGCAACAGATGGGATGAGGCAGGGGCGGAGATGAGCGATGTTATGGAAGTAGATATAGGTAATCATTCTGACTGGCTGAGACCCACAAAATATTTGAGATCAAATTATTATCTTTATTGTAACAGTACGTGTTTAAACTGTTATCTTCTTTGTCTACAGAATCAACGCTGATGTCCTACCTCTCTCCCTCGGCTCCACAGCAATGTCCAGGGAGGCCCCGCTCCCTGTACCCAAGCCTATTGGCCCCGCTGTCTCCTCATTGGAGCAGACCCAGTGTCAATCAAACTTTTAAAATTCACGGCATCACTCCCCACCCTGATTGGTTGCGAGGCTGGGCGGGTCCTGATCGCCCATTGGTCGGTGCAACTGTCACTCAGTCCGGACCACATGCTCCCAGCCCCAGACCGACAAAAGCTGACTATTATTATTATAGATCGAGAGGATATGGAGTCATATAGGGTGATGGAAATTGGGGCAAGGGTACAGAGATTGTGGCAGGGGCCAAAGATGATGGATTAACTGTAGGAAATCAGCTTATCCAAGACTGAGGCAGAGGGATTGACAGTGGTAAAGAGGTAGAGCTGTCGTCAGAGCAAATATGGAACCCGACGGCTTCGGATGATGTGGTAAGGGACAGCATGTAGATGAGGAAGAGAAGGGGGCAAGGATAGATCCTTGTGGGACACCAGAGTTAAAGGGGCAGGAAGTGAAGTCACTGCTGGAAATGCTCTAGTTACAACTGAACTGTATAGGTAAGAATGAAACCAAGTGAGGACAGTCCCACTGAGCTGGACAACGGAGGAGGCATTAGAAAAGAATTGTGTGGTCAAACATGTGGAGGGATAGTTCATCACAGTCACAGTTACAGAGGACTTCATTTATGACTTTTAGAAGAGCCATTTCAGTGCTGTGGCATGGGCAGGATCCTGATTGGAGATGTTCAAACATGGAGTTGCAAGAAAAATGGGCAGATTTGGGAAACACACTGAAGGACTTTTGGAGAGGAAAGGGAGGTTGGAGATGAGGTGACAATGTGTAAGGACAGAGGGGCTGAGGGTGCGTTTTGTGAGGCATGGGGGTGTAACGGCAGTTTAGAAAGGGAGGACACAGAATCTGAGGAGAGGGAACCATTAACAATATTGGCTAAAATGGGGGCCATGGGGTGTTTGCAGTTTAGTGGAATACGGTCAAGGGACCAGGAAGTGGATCGCATGGACAAGATGAACTCGAAGCGGGCATGAGGGGACATAAGAGAGAAACTAGAGAAATTTGAGAGTTCCGGGGGTGGTGGTTGGGGGGGGGGGAACACCTTGTGGAAGTTTGACATGGTGGGCTAGGGGAAGGTAAACAGGTAGTCTCAATCTTAGTGACTAAGAAGTTCATGATCTCCTCACACTTGTTGGAGATGAGTGTTGGGGGCAGGTGAGAGGGGTTTAAGGAGATGGTTGGTGGTTGAGAAAACAAGTCAGGGGTTATTTTTGCATTCCAGAATGGTCATGGAAGAGTGAGCAATTTTGGCAGTGGAGAGCAGGACCCAACAAGTGCTGGAGTGTCAGCCTGGATTGTGTGCTGCAGTCTCTGAAGTGGGGTTTGAATTCACGACCTTCTGGCTCGGAGGAGAGAGTGATACCCACTGAGCCACGGCTGACATCTGATAAGACTGACAATGTAAAATTGCCCAGGTATATTTTATCCACAAAAGCACATTAAACTAACCTGTCAAATTAACACCTTATCGGCCTCCTCCCAAGAATCAAAGTGATGGAAGGAGTCCAACAGCCTGCTCGCTGACACTCAGTTGAGGTTCCGCCAGGATTGCTTGGCTCCAGATCCTGTCAAGGCTTTGATCCAGATATGGATGTAAGAGCTGAATGCCAGAGGGGAATAGCTGTCCTTGACATTAACACCAGGTACGGCATCAAAGATCCCTAGCAAAACTAAGGTCAATGGAGGTCAAGAGAGAAACTCTCCAGCAGTTGGGGTCATAGAATCATAGAAATTTACAGCACGGAAGGAGGCCATTTCGGCCATCGTGTCCGCGCTGGCCGTCAAAGAGCTACCCAGCCTAATCCAACTTTCTTGGTCCGGAGCCCTGTAGGTTACGGCACTTCAAATGCACATCCAAGTACTTTTTAAATGTGGTGGGGGTTTCTGCCTCTACCACCCTTTCAGGCAGTGAGTTCCAGACCCCCACCACCCTCTGGGTGAAAACCCTTCCCCTCAAACCCTCCTACCAATTACTTTAAATCTATATTCCTTGGTTGTTGACCCCTCTGCTAAGAGAAATAGGTCCTTCCAACCCACTCTATCCAGACCCCTCATAATTATATATACCACAATAAGGTCTCCCCTCGGCCTCCGCTGTTCCAAAGAAAACAAACACAGCCAATCCAATCTTTCCGCATAGCCAAAATTCTCCAGTCCAGGCAACATCCTCATAACTCTCCTCTGCACCCTCTCTAGTGCAATCACATCTTTCCTGTAATGTGATGACTAGAACTGCACGCAGTATTCTAGCTGTGGTTTAACAAGTGTTTTGTACAGTCCAAGTATAACCTCCATGCTTTTGTATTCTATGCCTCAGCTAATAAAGGCAAGTATACCGTATGCCTTCTCAACCACCTTATCTACCTGGCCTGCTACCTTTAGGGATCTGTGGACCTGTACTCCAAGGTCCCTTTGTTAGTCTACACTTTTCAGTGCCCTAACATTTATTGTGTATTCCCTTGCCTTGTTAGGCCTCCCCAAATGCATTACCTCGCACTTCTCCAGATTGAATTATATCTGCCACTGTTCTGCCCACCTGACCAGTTCATTGATATCTTCCTGCAGTCTACAGCTTTCTTCTGCATTATCAACCACACAGACAATTTGTGTATCATCTGCAAACTTCTTAATCATACACCCTACATTCAAGTCTAAATCAGTAACAGGTTGAAGCTCTCTAGTTTGGGACTCTTTGGTCCAGAAACTTCCGTGGTTCGGCATCCGTGGTGGAACTGCCGCTTTCCTGAGCCTGGGCTTGAAGCTCACTGTTCAGCGCTCCTGTGACGCTCAGCATCTCACTCTGCTTTCTCATTGTGGAACTTGGCGGTGCAGTGAAAGGGCGTCAGACCTGAGACAGACAGAGACATGACCAATCACCAACATTCCCCACCTCTCCTCATCACTCAGCGATCACCAGCACTGACCTCCCGTGGTTCGGAAAATTCTGCTTTGGTCAAGTTCCGAGAGTGCCGGACCAGAGAGATTCAACCTATATATACAAAAAGCAATGGACCTAGCACTGAGGCCTGGGGAACCCACAGGAAACAGCCTTCCAGTCACAAAACGCCCATCAACCATTACCCTTTGCTTGCTGCCTCTGAGCCAATTTTGGATCCAACTTGCCACTCTCCCTTGGAGCCCATGGGTTTTTACTTTCGTGATCAGTCCGCCATGTGGGACCTTATCAAAATTCTTGCTAAAATCCACCTACACTACATCAAATGCACTGCCTTCATCGACCTTCCTTGTTACCTCCTCTCAAAATTTAATCAAGTTAGTCACACACAACCTTTCCTTAACAAATCCATGCCGACTGTCCTTGATTAATCCGTGTCTTTCTAAATGAAGATTTATCCTGTGCCATCAGAATTTCTTTCTCTAATTTTCCCACCACTGACGTTAGGCACACTGGCCTGTAATTACTCAGTCTATCGCTTTTTCCCTATTTAATCAATGGTACAATGTTAGCAGTCCTCCCTGAACCCCTCACTTCCATACCAGGCACAAAGGAAAATGGTCATGGCTGTTGGTGGCCGATCACCATAGCCCAAGGACACTGCTGTAGGAGCTCCTAAGGGAAGTGTCCTTAGCTGCTTCACACCTCCCCTTCTCTCCCTAAACCCCTCCCCCGCTCTCGCTAAATCCACCCCCACCTCTCCACCCCTCCCTCACTAAAGCCTCCCCCTCATTATCCCTCCCCTCTCTCTCTAAACCCTCCCCCGCATTACTTCTCCCTAAATCCCTCTGCACTTACAAAAAGTTCTCCAAAACATACCTCTTCAACCATGCCTTTGTGCTTTTGTATTCTATGCCTCAGCTAATAAAGGCAAGTATACTGTATGCCTTCTCAACCACCTTATCTACCTGGCCTGCTACCTTTAGGGATCTGTGGACCTGCACTCCAAGGTCCCTTTGTTAGTCTACACTTTTCAGTGCCCTAATATTTATTGTGTATTCCCTTGCCTTGTTAGGCCTCCCCAAATGCATTACCTCGCACTTCTCCAGATTGAATTATATCTGCCACTGTTAGGGTTAGGGTTAGGGACAGGGACCAGTACAAACCGGACGGTCTGCACTTGGGCAGGAACGGAACCAATGTCCTAGGGGGAATGTTTGCTAGTGCTGTTGGTGAGGAGTTAAACTAATATGGCAGGGGGACGGGAACCAATACAGGGAGACACAGGGAAACAAAAAGGAGACAAAAACAAAAGACAGAAAAGAGATGAGTAAAAGTGGAGGGCAAAGAAACCAAAGGCAAGAAACAAAAAGGGCCACTGAATATAAAAGGGCTGCAGGAGGGGTAAAAATTAAAAATCATGGTTTAAAAAGTAGGATGAAAACACTCTACCTAAATGCACGCAGCATTAGAAATAAAGTAAATGAGTTGACGGCACAAATCATTACAAATGGGTATGATTTGGTGGCCATTACAGAGACATGGTTGCAAGGTGGCCAGGACTGGGAATTAAACGTACAAGGGTATCTGACGATTCGGAAAGATAGGCAGGAAGGGAAGGGAGGTGGGGTAGCTCTGTTAATAAGGGATGATATCAGGGCAGTTGTGAGGGATAATATTGGCTCCAATGAACAAAATGTTGAATCATTGTGGGTGGAGATTAGAGATAGTAAGGGGAAAAAGTCACTGGTCGGCGTAGTTTATAGGCCACCAAATAATAACTTCATGGTGGGGCGGGCAATAATCAAGGGAATAATGGAGGCATGTGAAAAAGGAACGGCAGTAGTTATGGGGGATTTTAACCTACATATCGATTGGTCAAATCAAATCGCAGGGGGTAGCCTGGAGGAGGAATTCATAGAATGCATACGGGATTGTTTCTTAGAACAGTATGTAACAGAGCCTACAAGGGAGCAAGCCATTTTGGATCTGGTCCTGTGCAATGAGACAGGAAAAATTAACGATCTCCTCGTAAAAGATCCTCTCGGAATGAGTGATCACAATATGGTTGAATTTGTAATACAGATTGAGGATGAGGAAGTTGTGTCAGAAACGAGCGTACTATGCTTAAACAAAGGGGACTACAGTGGGATGAGGGCAGAGTTGGCTAAAGTAGACTGAAACAAGGACTAAATGGTGGCACAATTGAGGAACAGTGGAGGACTTTTAAGGAGCTCTTTCAAAATGCGCAACAAAAATATATTCCAGTGAAAAAGAAGGGTGGCAAGAGAAGAGATAACCAGCATTGGATAACAAAGGAAATAAAGGAAAGTATCAAATCAAAGACCAATGCGTATAAGGTGGCCAAGGTTAGTGGGAAACTAGAGGATTGGGAAGATTTTAAGCAACAGCAAAGAATGACTAAAAAAGCAATAAAGAAAGGGAAGATAGATTACGAAGGTAAACTTGCGCAAAACATAAAAACAGATAGTAAAAGCTTTTACCGATATATAAAACGGAAAAGAGTGACTAAAGTAAATGTTGGTCCCTTAGAAGATGAAAAGGGGGATTTAATAATGGGAAATGTGAAAATGGCTGAGACCTTAAACAATTATTTTGCTTCCGTCTTCACAGTGGAAGACACAAAAACCATGCCAAAAATTGCTGGTCATTGGAATGTGGGAAGGGAGGACCTTGAGACAATCACTATCACTGGGGGGGGTAGTGCTGGACAGGCTAATGGGACTCAAGGTAGACAAGTCTCCTGGTCCTGATGAAATGCATCCCAGGGTATTAAAAGAGATGGCGGAAGTTATAGCAGATGCATTTGTTATAATCTACCAAAATTCTCTCGACTCTGGGGAGG
Organism: Pristiophorus japonicus; assembly: GCF_044704955.1. NCBI lineage: Eukaryota > Metazoa > Chordata > Chondrichthyes > Pristiophoridae > Pristiophorus > Pristiophorus japonicus. The sequence continues at coordinate 165,177,918 of NC_091987.1, forward strand.
TACCAGCGGATTGGAGAGCAGCTAATGTAACGCCTCTGTTTAAAAAAGGGGGCAGGCAAAATCAGACAACAAAAGGCTGGTAACTATAGGCCGGTTAGTTTAACATCTGTAGTGGGGAAAATGCTTGAAACTATCATTAAGGAAGAAATAGCGGGACATCTGGATAGGAATAGTGCAATCAAGCAGACGCAACATGGATTCATGAAAGGGGAATCATGTTTAACTAACTTACTGGAATTCTTTGAGGATATAACGAGCATGGTGGATAGAGGTGTACCGATGGATGTGGTGTATTTAGATTTCCAAAAGGCATTCGATAAGGTGCCACACAAAAGGTTACTGCAGAAGATAAAGGTACGCGGAGTCAGAGGAAATGTATTAGCATGGATAGAGAATTGGCTGGCGAACAGAAAGCAGAGAGTCGGGATAAATGGGTCCTTTTCCGGTTGGAAATCAGTGGTTAGTGGTGTGCCACAGGGATCAGTGCTGGGACCACAACTGTTTACAATATACATAGATGACCTAGAGGAGGGGACAGAGTGTAGTGCAACAAAATTTGCAGATGACACAAAGATTAGTGGGAAAGCGGGTTGTGTAGAGGACTCAGAGAGGCTACAAGGAGATTTGGATAGGTTAAGCGAATGGGCTAAGGTTTGGCAGATGGAATACAATGTCGGAAAGTGTGAGGTCATCCACCTTGGGAAAAAAAACAGTAAAAGGGAATATTATTTGAATGGGGAGAAATTACAACATGCTGTGGTGCAGAGGGACCTGGGGGTCCTTGTGCATGAAACTCTTTTTGGAGTTTATCTGAAAAACATAAAACATTAAACCGTGCCACCCGACCTGGATGACACACCAGACATTTACAAGGCCCTTTTTTTTTCTTTTTTTGTGTTTTTTTTTGTGTTTTTCTTTGTTTTTGGTTTTTTTTTGGGCACTAAAATCACATTTTTCCAGTGCCCCCTATAAAAGGGGAGGGGGACACTAAAAGCACCGGCAATTAAAACAAATTAAACTTTAAAACATATAAAATCAAATTAAAATTTGGTTGCCGGGCTCCTTGTGCATGAATCCCAAAAGGTTAGTTTGCAGGTGCAGCAGGTAATCAGGAAGGCAAATGGAATGTTGGCCTTCATTGCGAAAGGGATGGAGTACAAAAGCAGGGAGGTGTTGCTGCAACTGTATAAGATATTGGTAAGGCCGCACCTGGAGTACTGCGTGCAGTTTTGGTCACCTAACTTAAGGAAGGATATACTAGCTTTGGAAGGGGTGCAGAGACGATTCACTAGGCTGATTCGAGAAATGAGGGGGTTACCTTATGATGACAGATTGAGGAGACTGGGTCTTTACTCCTTGGAGTTCAGAAGGATGAGGGGTGATCTTATAGAAACATTTAAAATCATGAAAGGGATAGACAAGATAGAGGTTGGGGAGACTAGAACTAGGGGGCACAGCCTCAAAATACGGAGGAGCCAATTTAAAACCGAGTTGAGAAAGAATTTCTTCTCCCAGAGGGTTGTGAATCTGTGGAATTCTCTGCCCAGGGAAGCAGTTGAGGCTGGCTCATTGAATGCTTTCAAGTCAAAGATAGATCGATTTTTAAGCAATAAGGGAATTAAGGATTATGGGGCGAGGGCGGGTAAGTGGAGCTGAGTCCACGACCAGATCAGCCATGATCTTATTGAATGGCGGAGCAGGCTCGAGGGGCTAGATGGCCTACTCCTGTTTCTAATTCCTATGTTCCTATGCCTTCATTCAGCTTTCCTAATTCTTCTACTATTGTTCAGTGTCCACATCCCCCTCTGAAGGATGTCAGGTCATTTACTAGTTAATGGCATTGTATAAATGTCAGCTGTTGTTGCTGTGACATGAGTGATAATGGAGCAGGGAGAGGATCTGTTTCGCCGGGTATTTTGAAAGGGCTAAGGCAGCTTTCTTGTGGTCTGGGTGTCATTTCCATATCGACTTACTTATGAATGCTGATATAAGCAGTGGTACTGGCACAGCCCGTCGACAATGCCTCGAATATGATAGAAGTGTCCACTCGTGATAGTCCTGATCCCCCGACATCTGGGCGAATATAAATCCCACCAAACCCGAGTTGAGCAGCTTTCCTCATAGTCTCCACGGGAAAGATTTCCTGTTAGACATTAAAACACAGGAATGATAAAAGACTCATCACCCCACAACAAAATTCAGCAATGAGAATTCAGAGAGAAAATACACTCTCTGAAATTGGCAGTGTCCTGTTTGTGATGATACAGTAAGTATATCAAGGAATACATGCACCTAGCTTCCATGCAGACCCATCCGACAAGCACGTGAAGGTTTGAAAGCTGCAGTGTGGGTTTAGTGAGAAAGAGAGAAGATGTAGTGATTCTAAGACAGCATTCTCGAAGGAACAGGCATCATTAACTACCATAGAATATCCTGTGGCACTGCTCAGTGATAGTGAGATAAAGTTCAAAAAAGGCAGCAAAATGATACTGTGTATAATAGGTGTGTGTCTCTTTAAGGCCGCAACGTGCAATTGCTGAGGATTTTTGAAATGAATGGTGGGGACAGTTACAATTCCACCCACATTGGAACCTTGGCTTGTTTAACTGACAGATCAATTAACAAGCTAGAAACATTGTGGAACTGGTTCGTTCTTGGAGAGAGCTGAAACAAAGATTTCAGTGCAGATGTAAAAGAGACAAATACAGGAGATAGAAAGTGTAAATTATCCTCACTGTTAAGAATCAAAAGTTTAAACTTCTCTACATTTCACCTAGCTTGGCGCTGTTAAATTGTTTGTGGTTTGTTTCAACAATGTCTGTGATCTGCTGCTGTAAGTTGGATCTGCGCTGGGAATCAAGCACAGAGTCAATCTATTTGAAGTTAAACTAGCTTGGACTATGATTAAGGAGCAAGTGTTAGAGGAGCAATACAGGAAGTGTTACACCATAGTGCTAAGTGAGTGATTCTGGATGCTATGTGCAAGACAGATAGATGCAGGGAGTTTATGACAGTCATTTGTCCCTCCTCCAAGATTAAATTGTATTGCATGAAATAATTCTCATTCAGAATGCACTCTGTTCAGTTTGAGAGCTGGCTTTGTGTTATTTTTAATGTGAAAGTCACAGGTATACACTGATGCCAGTGACTGTGGTTAATGTGTGATTATAAACATACATTGAAGGAATAGCAATGGCAGCATAATTTTTTTTACTCTTTCATGGGATTTGGGTGTCGCTGGCAAGGCCGGCATTTATTGTCCATCCCTAATTTCCCTTGAGAAGGTGGTGGTGAGCAGCCCTTTTGAACCGCTGCAGTCCGTGTGGTGAAGGTGCTCCCACAGTGCTGTTATGGAGGGAGTTCCAGGATTTTGACCGAGCGACTATGAAGGAACGGCGATATATTTGCAAGTCAGCATGGTGTGTGACTTGGAGGGGAACTTGCAGGTGATGGTGTTCCCATGTGCCTGTTGTCCCCTACAAAATTAATCGAGAATTACAGTCTAAAACTTAATAATTCAAGTCTACTTGCTGCAGAAAAGACCAAATATCCTGTTTAGTCTGTTGGAAATGTAATTTTAGAGTGCCAAAGGGGTTCAACGGGCCAAAATACCATCAGTCAACCTAGACTTTATGTCTTACCTATCCAGTAAAAAGGGCGATAGGAACATAGGATTCCATCTGCACCTCTCCATATCTTAGTTTTAATCATTCTGCGATATGGGTGTTGCCAGCATTTATTGCCCATTCCTAGTTGCTCTGCAGGTGGTGGTGGTGGGCCTTCTCCTTGAACCGCTGCAGTCAGTGTGATGAAAGTACTCCTCAACATCAGGATGGTGTGTGACTTGGAGAGGAACTTGGAGGTGATGGTGCACCTGCTGCCCTCGGAGATCCTGTGTTTGTTGCGGTGCATCGTATAATCAGTGCATACTGCAGTCACAGGACACCAATGTGGAGGGAATGGATGTTTAAGCAACTGGACGGGGTCCTGTCTCCCAATCAAATGGACTGCTTCATCCTGGATGATGTCGAGCTTCTTGAGTGTTGTTGCTGCTGCATTCATCTAGGTAAGTAGAGAGTATTCCATCACACTCCTAACTTGTAGGTGCTGGAGACGCTTTGGGGCATCAGGAAATGAGACACTTGCCACAAAATACCCAGCCTCTGACCTGTTCTTGCAGCCACGTTCTTGTTCTTAGTACTGACGTGGATAGAGAACTGGTTGGCAGACAGGAAGCAGAGAGTCGGGATAAACGGGTCCTTTTCAGAATGGCAGGCAGTGACTAGTGGGGTACCGCAGGGCTCAGTGCTGAGACCCCAGCTATTTACAATATACATTCATGATTTGGATGAGGGAATTGAGTGTAATATCTCCAAGTTTGCAGATGACAGTAAACTGGGTGGCAATATGAGCTGTGAGGAGGACACAAAAGCTGCAGGGTGACTTGGACAGGTTAGGTGAGTGGGCAAACACGTGGCAGATGCAGTATAATGTGGATAAATGTGAGATTATCCACTTTAGTGGCAAAAACACGAAGGCAGAATATTATCTGAATAGCGGCAGATTAGGAAAAGGGGAGGTGCAGCGATACCTGGGTGTCATGGTACATCAGTCATTGAAAGTTGTCATGCAGGTTCAGCAGGCGGTGAAGAAGGTAAATGGTATGTTGGCCTTCATAGCTAGGGGATTTGAGTATAGGAGCAGGGAGGTCTTATTGCAGTTGTACAGGGCTTTAGTGAGGCCTCACCTGGAATATTGTGTTAAGTTTTGGTCTCCTAATCTGAGGAAGGACATTCTTGCTATTGAGGGAGTGCAGCGAAGGTTCACCAGACTGATTCCTGGGATGGCAGGACTGACATATGAGGAGAGACTGGATCGACTGGGCCTGTATTCACTGCCGTTTAGAAGGATGAAAGGGGATCTCATAGAAACATATAAAATTCTGACGGGACTGGACAGGAAGAATGGTCCCGATGTTGGGGAAGTCCAGAACCGGGGGACGTAGTCTAAGGATAAGGGGTAAGCCATTTAGGACTGAGATGAGGAGAAACTTCTTCACTCAGAGAGTTGTTAACCTGTGGAATTCCCGACCGCAGAGAGTTGTTGATGCCAGTTCATTGGATATATTTAAGGGGGAATTAGATATAGCCCTTACGGCTAAAGGGATCAAGGGGTATGAAGAGAAAGCTGGAAAGGGATACTGAGGCGAATGATCAGCCATGATCTTATTGAATGGTGGCGCAGGCTCGAAGAGTCGAATGGCCTACTCCTGCACCTATTTTCTATGTTTCTATGTCCCGTGGAGTCGAGGATGACTTGCTTCCACACTAAAATGAGTTCTAACGTGACTGATGAGACCAATGCGGAATCTACAGTCTGTCACAGGTGGAGCAGGTGGTGGTTGGAGGGATGGGTGGGTGGGATACTTGGGTTGTCATTCGTTTGAACTTGGCTTCTGCGTGCTCCCGACGAAGAGACTCGATGTAGGTGTAATATTCTCGGAAACTTCTCCTCCACTTTGAGCAGTCTTGGGCCGGGGATATTGCATTTTTTGAGGAAGTGTGCCATGTTATTTATGTGGCTGGTTGTCAGTGGTAACCCCCCACCGCCCTGCAGATTGTTGGTTCTCGACTGGGTTATCCAAATCATTAATAAATATGGTGAATAGTTGAGTCCCCAGCACAGATCCCTGGGAGACACCGTTAGTCACTTCCTTTCATACCCATTAACCCTTCTCTGACTTCTACCACCTAACCAATCTCCTAACCAGGCCAATAATCTGCCTTCAATTCCATTAATTTTACCTAACAGTCTCTTATGTGTAACCTTACTGAATGCCTTCTGGAAGTCCATATAAACTACATCCATAGACATTCCAAGTTTAGTTACTTCCTCAAAAATTAATTTAAATTCCTTAGACATAACCAACCCTTTACAAATCCGCATTGGCTCTCTTGATCAGCTCAAAATTTCTCGAAGTACTCAGTCACTTTTTCCTTAATTACAGATTCCAATAACAGATGTTAGACTAACAGTCAGTAATTTATTGGTTCCTCTCGCTCACCTTTCTTAAATAATGCAGTTATATTTGCAATTTTCTAATCTAATGGGATTGCAGTAGGTGTAATAGACTTGGAATTTTAAAAGACTTTCAACAGTAGACATGACGAAGGTCACATGAAATCGGGGCAAGTAGCAGAATGAATAGCAAGCTGGCTGCAAAACAGAGATTAGGGGTTAATGGTAGTTACTCAGACTGGCAGAAGGTGGGAAGTGGTGTTCCACGAGGATCGGTACAGGGACCACTGCTGTTCACCACTTACATAAACAATTTGGACTTGAGAATCGGAAGTACAATATCAAACTTTGAGAATGACACCAAATTGGGGATACTTAATTAACAGAGAAAGACTGCGACAAAATACAAGATATTAATAAACATGCAGAATGGATGTGTAAATGAATTTCAATATAGATAAGTGTATTATGGTAGGAGGAATAAGGAGGCCACAAACTCCTTGAAAAATAAGAGCCTAAATGGGGTCGAAGAGCAAAGGGATCCAGGGATACAGATTCACAAATCATTCAAAGTGGCGACAGAGGTTAACAAGGACTCAAAAAATGCAAAACACTGGGGTTCATTTCTGGAATAATAGAATTAAAAGGAGAAAAGTTATTGATAAACTTACACAGAAGCCAGGTTAGACCAGTTAGAGTAATGTGCACAGCTCTGGTTCCCATATTAGAAAAAGGACGTAGAGGCACTGGAGAAGGTGGAAAAAAAGATTCACAAGGATGATACCAGAACTGAGAGATTATAACAAGACACAAGAGGTTGGGACTCTTTCCTCTTGAAAAGAGAGGCTGAGGGTCGACCGAATGGAGGTCTTTAAAATGATGAAACAGTTTGATAGGGTAGGCTGAGAGAAGTTGTTCCTACATGTGGGCGAGCCCAAAACTAGGGGCCAGGAATATAAGATAGTCACCAATAAATCCAACAGGAAATTCAGGAGAAATTTCTTTACCCAAAGAGTGGTGAGAATGTGGAACTCCCTACCACAAGTAGGAGTTGAGGTGAATAGTATAGTTGCAGTTCGGGGCCATAAAAGGAGCAGCAAGCGGCGGCAGCCCCTGGATAGCATGGTGGCCCCGATCTGCGAGAGACCATCAGCGGCAAGTCGGAGCCACAAAAAGAGCGGCGACCATGGGCAGAGTGGCAGCGTACCACGGCAAGGTACTGTGCGAGCTGGTGCAGGAGGGCGACGGCAGCCAATAGTGACGTCATCAAGGTCCAGGTCAGTGATTGGAGCGTGGACAGTTACAGCAGGAGCAGCGAGGTCGGGGCGAAGGAATGTAGAGGGATGTGATCGGGACCCGGGAGAAGCACGAGTTTGACGTCAAAAGAGGCGCGAGCCCAGGGGCAGCACAGGCCAGCCCACACTGCGATGTGTGCGCGCAGTAGGTCCATACAGCAGAGCTGGTCCCCAGTTGTCTTAAGTAATCCTTGCCACTGGACCAAGACCCAGCTCTGTTGAGCTCATGTGGTGGCTGGTGTGCAACGGCCACCACACGTTAAAAAAATCCATGCACAGGCATCTTCCACCCTTCAGGATGTAGTTCGGGAGCTGGAATATTAGGTCCTTCATTGAAACAACTGTGAACTCATCCCTTTTTGGCATGGAAGCAAGTGATCCTCGTTTCAAGGGACTGACTATAATGATGATGATAGTTCCATTTAAGGGGGAGCTAGATAAGGAATAGAAGGATATTGGCTAAAGTAGACTGGGAACACAGACTAAACGGTGGCACAATTGAGGAACAGTGAAGGACTTTTAAGGAGCTCTTTCATAGTGCTCAACAAAAATATATTCCAGTGAAAAAGAAGGGTGGTAAGAGAAGGGATAACCAGCCGTGGATAACCAAGGAAATAAAGGAGAGTATCAAATTAAAAACCAATGCGTATAAAGTGGCCAAGGTTAGTGGGAAACTAGAAGATTGGGAAAATTTTAAACGACAGCAAAGAATGACTAAGAAAGCAATAAAGAAGGGGAAGATAGATTATGAAAGTAAACTTGCGCAAAACATAAAAACAGTTTTAAAGCTTTTACCGATATATAAAACGGAAAAGAGTGACTAAAGTAAATGTTGGTCCCTTAGAAGATGAGAAGGGGGATTTAATAATGGGAAATGTGGAAATGGCTGAGATCTTAAACAATTATTTTGCTTCAGTCTTCACAGAGGAAGACACAAAAACCATGCCAAAAATTGCTGGTCACGGGAATGTGGGAAGGGAGGACCTTGAGACAATCACTATCACTGTGGGGGGGGGGGGGGGGGGGGGGAAAGAGTGCTGGACAGGCTAATGGGACTCAAGGTAGACAAGTCTCCTGGTCCTGATGAAATGCATCCCAGGGTATTCAAAGAGATGGTGGAAGTTATAGCAGATGCATTCGTTATAATCTACCAAAATTCTCTGGACTCTGGGGAGGTGCCATCAGATTGGAAAGCAGCTAATGTAACGCCTCTGTTTAAAAAATCAGACGACAAAAGGCTGGTAACTATAGGCCAGTTAGTTTAACATCTGTAGTGGGGAAAATGCTTGAAGCTATCATTAAGGAAGAAATAGCGGGACATCTAGATAGGAATAGTGCAATCAAGCAGACACAACATGGATTCATGAAGGGGAAATCATGCTTAACTAATTTACTGGAATTCTTTGAGGATATAACGAGCATGGTGGATAGAGGTGTACCGATGGATGTGGTGTATTTGGATTTCCAAAAGGCATTCGATAAGGTGCCGCACAAAAGGTTACTGCAGAAGATAAAGGTACGCGGAGTCAGAGGAAATGTATTAGCATGGATCTAGAATTGGCTGGCTAACAGAAAGCAGAGAGTCGGGATAAATGGGTCCTTTTCGGGTTGGCAATCGTTGGTTAGTGGTGTGCCACAGGGATCGGTGCTGGGACCACAACTGTTTACAATATACATAGATGACCTGGAAGAGGGGACAGAGTGTAGTGTAACAAAATTTGCAGATGACACAAAGATTAGTGGGAAAGCGGGTTGTGTAGAGGACACAGAGAGGCTGCAAAGAGATTTAGATAGGTTAAGCGAATGGGCTAAGGTTTGGCAGATGGAATACAATGTCGAAAAATGTGGGGTCGTCCACCTTGGAAAAAAAAACAGTAAAAGGGAATATTATTTGAATGGGGAGAAATTACAACATGCTGCGGTGCAGAGGGACCTGGGGGTCCTTGTGCATGAATCCCAAAAAGTTAGTTTGCAGGTAATCAGGAAGGCGAATGGAATGTTGGCCTTCATTGCGAGAGGGATGGAGTACAAAAGCAGCGAGGTCCTGCTGCAACTATACAGGGTATTGGTGAGGCCGCATCTGGAGTACTGCATGCAGTTTTGGTCACCTTACTTAAGGAAGGATATACTAGCATTGGAAGGGGTACAGAGACAATTCACTAGGCTGATTCCGGATATGAGGTGTTACCTTATGATGATAGATTGAGTAGACTAGGTCTTTACTCGTTGGAGTTCAGAAGGATGAGGGGTGATCTTGTAGAAACATTTAAAATAATGAAAGGGATAGACAGGATAGAGGCAGAAAGGTTGTTTCCACTGGTCGGGGAGACTAGAACTAGGGGGCACAGCCTCAAAATACGGGAGAGCCAATTTAAAACCGATTGAGAAGGAATTTCTTCTCCCAGAGGGTTGAGAATCTGTGGAATTCTCTGCCCAAGAGCTCATTAAATATATTCAAATCACAGATAGATAGATTTTTAACCAATAAGTGAATTCAGGGTTTGGGGAGCGGGCGGGTAAGTGTAGCTGAGTCCACGGCCAGATCAGCCATGATCTTGTTGAATGGCAGAGCAGGCTCGAGGGGCTAGATGGTCTACTCCTGTTCCTAATTCTTATGTTCTTATGTTCTTATATGCTGATAGGATTAGCTGAAGTAGAGTGGGAGGAGGCTCATGTGGAGCATAAACACCTGCATGGACCAGCTGGGCCGAATGGCCTGTTTCTGTGCTGCAAATTCTATGTTTCTTGATATCAGATGGCGTGAATCATAGAAACATAGAAAATAGGTGCAGGAGTAGGCCATTCGGCCCTTGGAGCCTGCACCGCCATTCAATGAGTTCATGGCTGAACATGCAACATCAGTACCCCATTCCTGCTTTCTCGCCATACCCCTTGATCCCCTTAGGAGTAAGGACTACATCTAACTCCTTTTTAAATATATTTAGTGAATTGGCCTCAACAACTTTCTGTGGTAGAGAATTCCACAGGTTCACCACTCTCTGGGTGAAGAAGTTTCTCCTCATCTCGGTCCGAAATGGCTTACCCCTTATCCTTAGACTGTGACCCCTGGTTCTGGACTTACCCAACATTGGGAACATTCTTCCTGCATCTAACCTGTCTAAACCCATCACAATTTTAAACGTTTCTATGAGATTCCCTCTCATTCTTCTGAACTCCAGTGAAAACAAGCCCAGTTGATCCAGTCTTTCTTGATATGTCAGTCCCGCCATCCCGGGAATCAGTCTGGTGAACCTTCGCTGCACTCCCTCAATAGGAAGAATGTCCTTCCTCAAGTTAGGAGACCAAAACTGTATACAATACTCCAGGTGTGGCCTCACCAAGGCCCTGTACAACTGTAGCAACACCTCCCTGCCCCTGTACTCAAATCTCCTCGCTATGAAGGCCAACATGCCATTTGCTTTCTTAACTGCCTGCTGTACCTGCATGCCAACCTTCAATGACTGATGTACCATGACACCCAGATCTCGTTGCACCTCCCCTTTCCTTAATCTGTCACCATTCAGATAATAGTCTGTCTCTCTGTTTTTACCACCAAAGTGGATAACCTCACATTTATCCACATTATACTTCATCTGCCATGCATTTGCCCACTCACCTAACCTATCCAAGTCACTCTGCAGCCTCATAGCATCCTCCTCGCAGCTCACACTGCCACCCAACTTAGTGTCATCCGCAAATTTGGAGATACTACATTTAGTCCCCTCGTCCAAATCATTAATGTACAATGTAAACAGCTGGGGCCCCAGTGCAGAACATTGCGGTACCCCACTAGTCACTGCCTGCCATTCTGAAAAGTACCCATTTACTCCTACTCTTTGCTTCCTGTCTGACAACCAGTTCTCAATCCATGTCAGCACACTACCCCCAATCCCATGTGCTTTAACTTTGCACATTAATCTCTTGTGTGGGACCTTGTCGAAAGCCTTCTGAAAGTCCAAATATACCACATCAACTGGTTCTCCCTTGTCCACTCTACTGGAAACATTCTCAAAAAATTCCAGAATATTTGTCAAGCATGATTTCCCTTTCACAAATTCATGCTGACTTGGACTATCATGTCACCTCTTTCCAAATGCGCTGCTATGACATCCTGAATAATTGATTCCATAATTTTACCCACTACTGATGTCAGGCTGACCGGTCTATAATTCCCTATTTTCTCTCTCCCTCCTTTTTTAAAAAGTGGGGTTACATTGGCTACCCTCCACCCGATAGGAACTGATCCAGAGTCAATGGAATGTTGGAAATTGACTGTCAATGCATCCGCTATTTCCAAGGCCACCTCCTTAAGTACTCTGGGATGCAGTCCATCAGGCCCTGGGGATTTATCGGCCTTCAATCCCATCAATTTCCCCAACACAATTTCCCGACTAATAAGGATTTCCCTCAGTTCCTCCTTCTTACTACACCCTCTGACCCCTTTTATATCCGGAAGGTTGTTTGTGTCCTTCTTAGTGAATACCGAACCAAAGTACTTGTTCAATTGGTCTGCCATTTCTTTGTTCCCCGTTATGACTTCCCCTGATTCTGACTGCAGGGGACCTACGTTTGTCTTTACTAACCTTTTTCTCTTTACATATCTATAGAAACGTTTGCAGTCCATCTTAATGTTCCCTGCAAGCTTCCTCTCGTACTCTATTTTCCCTGCCCTAATCAAACCCTTTGTCCTCCTCTGCTGAGTTCTAAATTTCTCCCAGTCCCCAGGTTCACTGCTATTTCTGGCCAATTTGTATGCCACTTCCTTGGCTTTAATACTATCCCTGATTTCCCTTGATAGCTACGGTTGAGCCACCTTCCCTTTTTTATTTTTACGCCAGGCAGGGATATACAATTGTTGTAGTTCACCCCACCTCTAAATGTCTGCCATTGCCCATCCACAGTCAACCCCTTAAGTATCATTCGCCAATCTATCCTAGCCAATTCACGCCTCATACCTTCAAAGTTACCCTTCTTTAGGTTCTGGACCATGGTCTCTGAATTAACTGTTTCATTCTCCATCCTAATGTAGAATTCCACCATATTATGGTCACTCTTCCCCAAGGGGCCTCGCACAACGAGATTGCTAATTAATCCTCTCTCATTACACAACACCCAGTCTAAGATGGCCTCCCCCCTAGTTGGTTCCTCGACATATTGGTCTAGAAAACCATCACTTATGCACTCCAGGAAATCCTCCTCCACCGTATTGCTTCCAGTTTGGTTAGCCCAATCTATATGCATATTAAAATCACCCATGATAACTGCTGTACCTTTATTGCATGCACCTCTAATTTCCTATTTGATGCCCTCCCCAACATCACTACTACTGTTTGGAGGTCTGTACACAACTCCCACTAACGTTTTTTGCCCTTTGGTGTTCTGCAGCTCTACCCATATAGATTCCACATCATCCAAGCTGATGTCCTTCCTAACTATTGCATTAATCTCCTCTTTAACCAGCAATGCTACCCCACCTCCTTTTCCTTTTATTCTATCCTTCCTGAATGTTGACTACCCATGGATGTTGAGTTCCCAGCCCTGATCATCCTGGAGCCACGTCTCCGTAATCCCAATCATATCATATCCGTTAACATCTATTTGCACAGTTAATTCATCCACCTTATTACGGATACTCCTTGCATTAAGACACAAAGAATCGAATTGACTAAAGACTGGCATCAGTGATGGTGGGGATCTCAGGAAACTGACAAGGGTCATCTACTCAGCATTTCTGGCTGAAAATGGTTTCAGTCTTGTCTTTTGCACTCACGTGCTGAGATACGCCATTATTGAGAATGGGGATTTTTGCGGAGGCTCCTCTTCTCCTTAGTTGCTTAACTGTCCACCCCCATTCGCAACTGGATGAGACAGAGTTGCAGAGCTTTGATCTGATCTGTTGGATTTGAGATCGCTTAGCTCAATCTACAGCATGGAGATAGGACCCCAAACCACTCTAATGGCTGACTGAGTTATCAAAGAATGTGTAAAGTTATACCAAGACTGACGGATGTGTAAATCATACAAATTAGCACACACATTGTTTATCAGCTCTTCTAGTGTCCTAACTCTCAATCAATGCCAGTGGCTGCAGTCGGTATCAACTCTTCCTGTGCAATGATGCAAGTTGCAATTAAAGTAATGTCACTTTACCTTCTGATCCCACTCTGCCATGTGTGGAGCCATTTCATTCAAAGCAAAACCAAAGGCCACTTTCTGAAACTCCTTCTGGTCATCTGAGAGCCCTACAGAGGCTGCAGGAGAAAAGTGCAGATAAGTCAGCATTCGGGCACTCAGAATCTCACAGCTTGCAAGGCTATTTGGCCCTTTGTGCCTGTGTCGGTTCTTTGAAAGATCTATCCAATTAGGCCCACTCCCCTGCTCTTTCCCCATAGCTCTGAAAAATTTTCCTTTTCAAGTATTTCTCCAATTCCCGTTTGAAAGTCACTATTGAATCTGCTCCCACCCCCCTTCTAGGTAGCGCATTCCCGATCACAACAACTCGCTGTTTAAAAAAAATCTCATCTTCCTTCTGGTTCTTTTGCCAAATACCTTTAAATCTGTCTCCTCTGGTTACAAACCCTTCTGCCACTGGAAACAGTTTCTCCTTATTTACTCTTATCAAAACACTTCATGATTTTCAATACTTTCGAATCTCCTCTGAACCTTTCCTGCTCCAAGGAGAACAATCCCAGCTTCTCCAGTCTCTCCACATAACTGAAGTCCCTCATCCCTGGTGCCATTCTAGTAAATCTCCTCTGTACCTTCTCCAAGTGCTTGACATCCTTCCTAAAGGGTGCTGCTCAGACTTGGACACAATATTCCTGCTGGGGCCTACCTAACCACTGTGTTATAAAGGTTTACCATAACTTCCTTGCTTTTGTACTCTTATGCCTGCATTTATAAAGCCAAGGATCCTGATTTATTTTTAATAGCCTCAGACCATGGTCTGAAAACTTATCACAACAACTTGTATTTATATAGCACCTTTAACATAGTAAAACATCCCAAGGCACTTCACAGATCTGTTTTAAGACAAAACAAATAAATTTGACACCAAGCCACACAAGAAGAAATTACGGCAGATAACCAAAAGCTTAGTCACAGAGGTAGGTTTTAAGGAGCGTCTTAAAAGGAAGAAAGAGGTAGAGAGGCTTAGTGAGAGAGTTCCAGAGCTTGGGGCCTAGGCAGCTGAAGGCACGGCCACCAATGGTTGAGCGATTCAGGGATGCTCGGGAGGGCAGAATTTGAGGAGCGCAGACAGGCTGAAGGAGATTAGAGATAGAGGGGCAAGACCATGGAGGGATTTGTAAACAAGGATGAGAATTTGAAATCAAGGCGTTGCTTAACCGGGAGCCAATGCAGGTCGGCGAGCACGGGGGTCATGGATGAGCGTGACTTGGTGTGAGTTAGGACATGGACTGCCGAGTTTTGGATGACCTCAAGTTTACGTAGGGTAGAATGTGGGAGGCCAGTCAGGAGTGAGTTGGATTAGTCAAGTCTAGAGGTAATAAAGGCATGGATGGGGTTTTCAGCAGCGGATGAACTGAGGCAGGGACGGAGGCGGGCAATGTTGGAGGTGGAAATAGGCTGTTTTAGTTATGCCGCGGAAATGTGGCCGGAATCTCATTTCAGGGTCAAATATGACGCCTAGGTTGAGAACAGTCTGGTTTAGCCTCAGATAGATGCTAGGGAAAGGGACGCAGTTTGTGGCGGGGACAATAGACAATGGCTTCAATATTCCCAATATTTAATTGGAGAAAATTTGTTGTTGTTGTCTCATGGACAAGATGAGCATGGAGAGGTCAAGAGGGGAGATCAGAAAGAAACTGGAGAGAGAGCCATATATCCAGGTTTTGCCGATGAGACAATGATTGGCGATATAGTTAGTAGTATAGATGGGAGCATAAAATTACAAAGACATTGATAGATTAAGTGAGTGGGCAAATCTGTGGTAGATGGATTTCAATGGAGGTCAAGTGTGAGTTCATCCATTTTGGACCAAAAAAGGTTAGATCTGAGTATTATTTAAATAGTGCAAAGCTAGGAACAGTGGAGATCCAAAGAAATTTAAAGGTCCAGGTACACAGATAACAGTCAGATGCAAGTAATAATTGAAAAAGCAAACAGAATGTAGCCCACAACTGGAGTACTGTGTTAAGTTCTAGGCACCTCCCCTGAGAAACAATACATTGGGCTTGGAAGTGGTGCAGCGCAGATTCACAATGTTACCAGGGCTCCAAGGATTGCATTATGAGACCACCCTCCTCCCATACTCCCTGCTCACCCAACCCCTCCTCCGCCTCGCAACTCCCCTTCCCCACCCGATTCTCCCCCTCCCCCACGTCTCCCCCTGCCATGACCACACCAACCACTCGCTCTCCCCCGACTCCCACTTGCCCTCCACCATCAACCTCGCCCCTCACTTCTTACACCCTCCCCATGCCTCCCACTCACTCACTGCCACCTCATTGCCCCTCCCTCTCGCTCCCTGCCTCTACCTCCCCCTCACTCACTGCCCTCCTCCCCACTATCTCCCCATCCCCCTAACCCCCAATACCTCGACCCCTTCTGCCCCCCTCGCTGCCCTTCCCTCACTCAATGGTCCTCCCCCCTCGCCACCCACATTCCACATTGCCCTTCACCCTTCCTTGTCCCCCTCACGGCCCTTGCCCCCCCTCTTCACCACCTCATTGCCCTGCCACCTGCCCCCCCCTCACTAACCCTTCACCCCTCACTGCCCATACCTCTCCCCCTCACTCACTGCCCTTCCCCCCCTCACTAACCCTCCCACCAACCCTTCCCCCCCTCACCACCCCTTTCGCCCCCCTCACTAACCCTCCCCCCACCCCACTAGCCCTTCACCCCTCACTGCCCATACCTCTCCCCCTCACTCACTGCCCCTACCTCTCCCCCTTCCCCCCCCCTCACGGCCCCTACATCTCCCCCTTCCCCCCCCTCACGGCCCCTACATCTCCCCCTTCCCCCCCCTCACGGCCCCTACATCTCCCCCTTCCCCCCCCTCACGGCCCCTAGCCCCTCACCCACCCCACCAGCCCTTGCCCCCCTCACGGCTCCTCCTTCCCCCTGGGCCGGGTGACATTGAGCGATGTGGAGCCGGGCGGCGGAGGGCACACTCACGGTCGATGCAGCTGTGGCGGGCCCTGTCCGGGGGCCGGGGAGCGGGGGGCGACAGTGGACGGCCCGGGCTCCAGCCGGCGGCGGTTTTCCACAGGCAGCGCGCGGCTCTGAGCGCCATGGTACCCGCGCACGTCACAGTGGGGGGGCGGGGCCAGCGCGTGCGGCGGCGAAGAGCGGAGCCCCTCCCCCTCCCACTCCCTGCTGAATATTCCCAACATATCATTCTATTCCTTTCGCCCTTATATTTCCCCATAAATGCCCCAACCACTGCCTGTAGTAGTAACTTCCCACCCGCACCACTCTGAGTACAGCTTGGATTTATTATGAACCCTTGTTTTGGACTCCCCCTCATCTTATGTGCATTATTTTACAGAACTCTTATTTTGGTAACTGTCCCCACCCTACCCATATATCCTGCTGGTCCTTTGACACACTGTGTGGATTATATCATATAAGGTATGGGGCGGGGGGGCTGAGAAGGCAATTAATGAAGGATGGAAACGGTTGAGTAAGAAGTAGGCAGGTTTGATGTCAGAGCTGCAGCTTTGTTTTACATGGATAACCCTTAGGAAAAGCGAGACAACAGAATGAACCGTTTAAGTCGAGGCTTGTGGTGGTATTTGGAGTCCAAGGCCGATGTGATAAACTGATGGGATGAGTACTGTGGGTTGTAGCTAGCCTGGTACTTTCGGGCTTGCTTTTCCTAAAGGTTTCAGCTCAGTGGAGCCCGTCGCTAGTAGAGATCCTGGAAGAAAATGTTCATCTATTTTGGGCAAGGATATTATTGAGGTGTATAAAATTATGAGGGGGCCTAGATAGAGTGGATAGGAAGGACATTTTTCCCTTGGCAGAGGAGGCATAGATTTAAAATAATTGGGGGGAGGTTTAGAGGGACAATTTCCTCACCCAGTGAGGGTCTGGAACTCACTGCCTGAAGGGGTGGTAGAGGCAGAAACCTTCACCACATTTAAAAAGTACTTGGATGTGCACTTGAAGCGCTGTAACCTCCAGGGCTCCAGACCGAGAGCTAGAAAATTCCTTTTATAACATTTAGGTCTAACTAGAGGGATGGCAGGGCAGCTTAGTCCTGTGGAGTGCGGCCTAGACACCCGTGTGCACCTGCTCGAGCTCTGTGTTTCGGAGTTGGTGCGGCGGCTGCAGTCACTGCGGTGCATCCGTGAGGCCGAGAGCTGCGTGGGCAGCACGTTTCAGGTGGTCACCCCGCAGGGTGCAGGCGGAGAGGCAATGGGTGATTGCCGAGGGAGGGAGAACGCTGGGCCCCTGAGTCCACCTCACCTTCCAACCGGTATTGTCATGAGCACCCGGTGCCCCGGGGAGTGCAGCCGGAGTAGAGAGGTGCCGGGAGCTCGGAGAGACTGAAAGGAGCACCTCAATGTCCAACCAATCCTCACCTTCAGTTCCGGGGGGCGGGGCCGGGTGACGGAGGGGGTGGGGCAGGGCGTGCAGTGACAGTAGATAGCGAGCGATGGCGCGGGCAGTGCTGCGTTGCTTGTGTCTCGGGGCCGTGGCGCTGAGCTCGGGGCTCGGCCTCTGCTCCGGTAGGTGACACCGGGGGTGGCTCAAGCCTGGGCCTGCTCCCGCTCATCGGGCGGCGGCCGGAAATCAAACCCGCTTTCTGGCTGGGGGCGGGGCAGCTGCAGGAGGGGGTCGGGCTGGGTGGGTTGGCCTTGGGACAGGAGCAGGCCATTTGCCCCTCGGGCCTGTTGTACCACTCAGTGAGTGCAGGGTTGATGTGTATCTAACTGCCCTGGTTCCCTGTCCCGGAATACCCCGGCCTCAGCAGCCTTTGGGGAAGAGTTCCTGATTCCCACCTCCCCGTAGTGTGAAGTGTTTTCTGCCATCACCCCTCGACGGCCAATCTCTAATTAATTGTATGTTTATGCCAGACTGACCCCGCCCGCCCCCCCCGAAATAGTTTCTCTACCCTATCAAAGCTTTTAATCATTTTCCGCATCTCAATTAGATCACCCCTTAATTTATACTCGGGAAAGTGCAAGTCCAGTAACCTAGCCACTGAGGTACCGGAGCCAATTATGATGGTCCAGTTCCTCGATCCCAGTTGGGTGAATTTTTGTTAAGGACAGGCTTTCCATCAAACCATGTCTGTTTTATTTTTCAGAGTCTGTGTTTCACTTTGGATCTTACTATGCCGATCACATGGTGTTGCAGAAGTATCCCATTCGAGCTGTTGTGTGGGGATATGGTACAGTGGGAGCAACAGTCAACGTTACCGTTTGGAGCAACAACAGTATCTTTAGTCATCAGATTACAACTGTAAATAAAGGTACGGAATTGGCTCATTAAACAATCTGCACCCATAATAGTGGCAGGAAAGGGTAGAAAATAGCCGACAAGAATAAAGATAGATACTGCAGCTATGATGAGGGGAGAAGAGAAACGGAATGCCCATGGATGCTAACGAGAGAGAGAGAGAGAGAGAGAGAGAGAGAATAAGAGGGAAAAAGTTGGAGGGAGAATAAGAGGGAAAAAGTTGGAGGGAGAACGAGTATACAGAAGATGCAGAGGAGAACTGCAAAGGGGAAAGAGAGTGTATGAGAATAGATTAGCAAGTAACATAAAAGAGAACACAAGTCTTTTATAAATATAAATAGAGAAAGGGAAGGGTGGGGCCCATTAGGGACCAAAAAGGAGATACTGAAGTGGAGGTAAAGGGCATGGCTGAGGTACTAAATAAGTACTTTGGGTCTGTCTTCATTAAAGAAGAGGATGCTGCCAGTCACAGTAAAGGAGGAGTAGAGAAATTGGACAGGACAAAACGAGATAAATACAATGTACTTAAAAAGTTGACAGCGTTCAAAGTAAAAAGTCACCTGTTCCACATGGGATGTGTCCTTGCCTGCCGAGGGAAGTCCGGGTGGAGATACCCGACGGAGACTCTGGCCACAATCTTTCAACCCTCCTTCGATAGAGCCGAGGACTGGAGGGGAGTGAATGTTATACCCCGAGTCAAAAAAGGAGAGAGGAATAAACCAGGTGTCTACAAGCCATCAGAGGAAAATGTTCTCCTGCACATTTCAAGTGGGGAAACTTTTAGAGATGAGAATCTAATTGTTATTTGAAAGAACATGGGGTAATAAATGAAAGTCAGCATGGATTTGTTACTGAGGGTAGTGTGGTTAATGTATATATGTTTGTTCAAAAGGCATTTTATAAAGTGGCACGTAATGGATGTTAGCAAAATTGAAGCCCATGGGATTAAAGGGACAGTGGCAGCATGATACAAAACTGGTGGAGGGACAGAGAGCAGTGAATCGTAGTGAACGGTTGTTGTACACACTGGGGGAATGTGTACAGTGGTGCCACCAGGGGTCAGCATTGGGACCACCGCTCCTTTGCATATGTATTGATGACCTGGACTTGGTGATACAGAATTCACACTGCACCTGCTCCCCACGTTCACACTGCACCCGCCACCCCCTGCTGTTTACACTGCACCCCCCCCCTGTTCACACTGCACCCCCCCCTGTTCACACTGCACCCCCCCCTGTTCACACTGCACCCCCCCCTGTTCACACTGCACCCCCCCCTGTTCACACTGCACCCCCCCTGTTCACACTGCACCCCCCCCTGTTCACGCTGCACCCCCCCCTGTTCGCGCTGCACCCCCCCCTGTTCGCGCTGCGCCCCCCCTGTTCGCGCTGCGCCCCCCTGTTCGCGCTGCGCCCCCCCTGTTCGCGCTGCGCCCCCCCTGTTCGCGCTGCGCCCCCCCTGTTCGCGCTGCGCCCCCCCTGTTCGCGCTGCGCCCCCCCTGTTCGCACTGCGCACCCATCAACCATTACCCTTTGCTTCCTGACTGAGCCACTTTTGGATCCAACTTTCGGATCCAACTTTCCACTTTGCCCTGGATCCCATGGGCTTTTACTTTCGTGACCAGTCTGCCATGTGGGACCTTATCAAAAGCTTTGCTAAAATCCATCGACACCACATCAAACGCACTGCCCTCATCCACCCTCCTTGAAAAATTCAATCAAGTTCGTCAGACACAACCTTCCCTTAACAAATCCATGCTGACTGTCCTTGATTAATCCATGACTTTCCAAGTGAAGATTTATCCTGTCCTTCAGGATTTTTTCCAATAATTTTCCCACCATCGAGGTTAGGCTGACTGGCCTGTAATTACTCGGTCTATCCCTTTCTTCCTTTTTAAACAAAGGTACAACATTAGCAGTCCTCCAGTCCTCTGGCACCACACCTGTAGCCAGAGAGGATTGGAAAATGATGGTCTTTAAGCACTTCAAAAAGCTGTGTATCTGGAACGCCTCCTCATTTTGCCAATGGACATTGCAGACAATTTGTGTACCTGTGGCAATAGTCCCCTTGACAGCTGAAACGTAACAATATATTGCAGCAAAATATTGCTAGTCCATAAACTTGACCTTCCCAAAATATGTAATTTTTCACAATAACATTATTATATTTCTCCATATCATTGTCAATAGTGCCTTTGAAAATCATTATTGAAGTATTGTGTTGAAGATCTGTGTTACTTGTGGAGCTACAGTGGGACAGTTGCAGGGAGTTATCGAGCACGCGGTGCCCTGAGCCCCGGCACGCGGACACAGCAGCGTTACCGCTTGGGCTTTTCCCAGAGGGAGCTGCAGCTCCGCATTCTGATATAGCATTCCTTTTTTTAATGTTTGAAAATAATTTGAAAATCACCACTCCAGTTTTTAATAACCATTTATCAGAATAAACTAGGGGAAGACGCCTTTCATCATTATTCTGAAATATGCAATCTTTTCCGTTTATTGCATCAGAAAGCTCATCTGAGTTTCTTCCCATTTTTCAGAAAGTAAAGGAACAGAAGAATTAAAACTAAACAAAATGAGGCTAAGTGAAGACATTTGGGACAAACTTTGAGCTTTGGGTGAGCAGTGAGTGGTTGGACTGAGAAAGCGCCTTGTACAGGGAATATAACAATTAGGAGCAGGAGTAGGCCATTCGGCCCCTCGAGTCTGCTCCGTCATTCAATAAGATTATGGCTGATCTTCGACCTCAACTGCACTTTTCTGCACAATCCCCATATCCCTTGATTCCCTTAATATCCAAATATCTATCGATCTCTGTCTTGAATACAGAAGCTGGTAGATCACGAATAAACAAGACCTGCTGGCAGGGATCTCCGGGAATACCTGTGGCATACGCTACGCCAGACAGACCAGGCAATAGAGGTCGTGGCTGCAAGAATGGGGCAGGAACAAATGTTTCAAGTCTGTGAGGCATTGGGACCCCGAGCCCCCATGCCTTCCTGCCCCTCTCACTCCTGCTGCATTGCCCCCACCCCCTAACAACCTCGCTTATCACCAAAAGCACAGCCCCCGATCTCCAGCCTGCACCATAGGATCGGGACCTCCCCCTGATCACAGTCACTATCTCAACGGAAGAGAGAAGAAAAAGAGTGACCCAGAAAAGAAAGATGCAATCAGAAGAAGAGAGAGAGATAGAAACTGTGATACAGATATGGGAGAGGGAGAGACAAAAGGTTTAATACTATAAGCCCAGGCCCATGGGGAGTGAGCAGGCTGTGCCCAGGCCCATGGGGAGTGAGCAGGCTGTGCCCAGGCCCATGGGGAGTGAGCAGGCTGTGCCCAGGCCCATGGGGAGTGAGCAGGCTGTGCCCAGGCCCATGGAGGGTGACCAGGCTGTGCCCAGGACCATGGGGAGTGACCAGGCTGTGCCCAGGACCATGGGGAGTGACCAGGCTGTGCCCAGGCCCATGGGGAGTGACCAGGCTGTGCCCAGGTGGATGGGGGTTTGCTCTGCCAGGTTGTAATGAGCTGTGCTGCTCACCGCGCCACATCAGTGGGCTGTCCTATTGGTCAAGGTGGCTCCTGGGCTGGCAGCTCCTGAGGGAGCTCCTTTGCTCAGCAACTCAATCCTTGGCCATCCGCTACAATCCTTTGCCCTTCTCCTCCCAATCTCCTCTCCCACTGTTTATGTTTCCCTGGCTCTGATTGTGGATGCATTTTAGCACGAACTGCAAGCTGGGTTACCTGGGCCCACTGCCTGCCCTTCCCTGACACCCGACCCCTGCCCACTGCCTGACCCCTGCCCATTGCCCGACCCCTGCCCACTGCCCGACCCCTGCCTACTGCCCACTGACCGTTCCTGCCCACTGCCCGTCCCCCGCCTGCCACTGCCCGTCCCCTACCCACTGCCCGTCCCCCGCCCACTGCCCGCCCTCCGACCCCCGACCCTGCCCACTGCCCATCCTCCAACCCCCGACCCTGCCCGACCCCCTATTCCTGCTCTTTGTTTTCCTCAGTGAGTACGGGATCTTTGCTCAAATTTGACTTCCAAATTCCTGGACTTCTCTGCCGTCAAGACTGTGCTTCTCCACTGGACTCCACTGAAGACTCAGCTGCTGTGTCTCTGATCTGCTGTTCAGTTGCTGAAGTTCTCAAGTAACTTTGTCTAGCCTGTAGCTTCTCTCTCCTCCCCCTGTTACGTGCTGGCCTGTCACTGTCCTATTGGTTTTTCAACATCAGCTGCAGTGTGGTTGCTGGCCAGAAATTCATGCTCCTGGGCCGTTGCTTATTTCTCCGGCGTCTCCAGGTCTGATGGTGACGTCTAACTTTGCCACTGTCTTTCTGCCCACGATCAAATCTGCACTCGTCCTGGCTCTTCATTTCCACAGAAATACCTCCAGCAGTGCGTCCTCCGATACTGAACTCACTCGCCCTCCACACCTGCCTCCCAACCTCGACCTCAGACCGTTAATTTCACCCTACCTACATCCACTTTATCCCACCATGCGACCTCTACCTTTAACTCTGGGCTCCCTCCTGTTGCCTCCTCACTATTCCCCGTTTATTACCAGGACATATCGATCCTGATCCTGCTTTATAACCAGGCCTGAGTTTCCGTGTGTCCATTCGCGTGCTTCAGACGCAAGCCAGTCACTATATTTTCCCATGTTCCCGCTCTTTATTCTTCTTTTCTCTCTACCTCTCCTAGGACCCTCTCTCCTGTCATTATGCCTCCTTTCATCTCTCCTCTCTGATACTCTGCCCTCTCAAATTCCAACCTCAAACCTTCATAACTCTCTGATCTTCCTGCTCTCTTGCTACTGTCCCAGCCTTGACTCCCTCTTGGATAAGCCTGCAGCTTCCCTCTGTGCCTCTCTTGGCAGCCTCCGAATGGCCCATCGAGGCACTCGTCGTTGCCTCCTTACGAGCAGCAATGCCAACTACCCTATCCTATTCTCACCGACCTTCCCTACCCAGCGCACCCACTGGGAACTAATCTTGCCAATCTCCTCCCCGTCCAACTCACCCCTCCCAGCGCTGACCTTGTGGACTGCCAAAGTGAGCTATCACCACCTCACTCATGGACCATGTACAGCAGACACCTCAAGTCGCTGGAGAAATCACATGCCAGACACGAGACTCCCAAAGCAAGCGCTCTACTCAGAACTCCTTCACGGCAAACGAGCCAAAGGTGGGCAGAGGAAACTTTACAAGGACATCTTCAAAGCCTCCTTGATAAAGTGCAACATCCCCACCAACACCTGGGAATCCCTGGCCAAAGACTGCCCTAGGTGGAGGAAGTGCATCCGGGAGGGCGCTGAGCACCTCGAGTCCCAACACCGAGAGTGTGCAGAAATCAAGCGCAGGCAGCGGAAAGAACGTGCGGCAAACCAGTCCCACCCTCCCTTCCCTCAACGACTGTCTGTCCCACCTGTGACAGAGACTGTGGTTCTTGTATCAGACTGTTCAGCCACCTAAGGACTCATTTTATGAGTGAAAGCAAGTCTTCCTCGATTCTGATGGTGATGACTCTACATCTCTCTCCAGACAGTCCCTTCACTTGTGAAAAAGGCCCCTGCCATTCATGAGCTTATTTTGGATGATTGCATCAACATCGTGGCCTTGACGGAGCTCTAGCTGATGGGTGATGACACCTTCTCCCTTAATGAAGCTTCCCTGCCTGGCTAAACCTCCCACCACTTTCCCCGCCCAGACCATGGCAATGGCCGTGTGGCCCCTATCAGCAAATCACAGCTTGGTCTGACCCCTACTGCTCTGGCACTTTCTCCTCCTTTTGAGCATTTCAGCTTGTTCCGTCCCTCATATAAAATACTCTTTGTCTACCACCCACCCAAGTATCACACCAAATTTCTCACCGAGATATCTTCATTGCTTTGCTCCTTCAGCTTTAGCACCGAGTGACTTCTCATCCTTGGTAATTTCAACCTACATCTCAATTCATCGTGTTCTCTCTCAACTGAGTTCTCTGCCCTCCCATCCTCCCTTAATCTCTCCCTCCATATAAACTTGTCTACCCACATTTACGGTTATCTCCTTGATCTTTCCATCTCACATGTCCTCTCTACTCCTATTGTGTCAATCACAGATAGGGCCATCTCTGATCATTTGCTTGTATCGGCATCCACTCACATCCACTTTTCCGCTCTAACCCCACTTCCTTCTGTGTCCTCCCCCGGGAAAAACTCTCCCCAAATCATTTACAATGGTACTTTCAAATTCCCAACTATCTAGCCTTTAGCCATCCTTTGTGACTGTGACAAAGGTAAACTATCCCTCCTCGTCCTTCTGGACTTGTCTGCAGCCTTTGACACGGTTCACCACTCCATCCTCCTCCAACGCCTCTCCACCATCGTCCAGCTGGGTGGGACTGCACTCGCCTGCTTCCATTCTTATCTATCGAATCGTAGCCAGAAAATCACCTGCAATGGCTTCTCTTCCCACTCCCACATCGACCCCTGCTTGGTCTCTAAATTGTTAGACTACTTGTCCGATATCCAGTATTGGATGAGCAGAAATTTTCTCCAATTAACTATTGGGAAGACTGAAGCCATTGTCTTTGGCCCCGCCACAAACTGCATTCACTAACCACTGACTCTAGCCCTCTCCCTAGCATCAATCTGAGGCTGAACCAGACTGTTCACAACCTAGGTGCCATATTTGACCCTGAACTGAGTTCCCAGCCACACATCCGCGGTATATCTATAACCGCCTAGTTCCAGCTCTGTAGCATCGCTCGTCTCTGCCCCTGCCTCAGCTCATCCGCTGCTGAACCCCTCATCCGTGCCTTTGTTACCTCCAGACTTGACTTCTCCAATTCACTCCTGGCCGGCCTTCCACACTCCATGCTACATAAACTTGAAGTCATCCAAAACTCAGCAGCCTGTGTACTAACTCACACCAAGTCCCACTCACCCATCACCCCTGTGCTTTCTGATCTACATTGGCTCCCAGTTAAACAACGCCTCGATTTCAAAAATTCTCATCCTTGTTTACAAATCACTCCATGGCCTTGCCCCTCCCTAGCTCTGTAATCTTTTTCAGCCTCACAATCCCACAAGATTTCTGCACTCCTCAAATTCTGCCCTCTTGAACATCCCTCATTATAACTGATCAACCATCGGTGGCCATGCCTTCAGCTGCCTGGGCTCCAAGCTCTGGAACTCCCTTCCTAAACCTCTCCACCTCTTTACCTTTCTTTCTTCCTTTTAAGACGCTCCTTAAAACCCATCTCTTTGACCAAGCTTTTGATCATCTGTCTTAATTTCTTCTGTGGCTCGGTGTCAAATGTATCTGTTTGTCTGTAACACTGTTGTGAATGAAGCGCCTTGGAATGTTTTACTACGTTAAAGGGCACTTTATAAATAAACGGTTATTATTATTCACCATGACATTTCTGCAACTGTGATCTGCTTGATCTGCTCAATCACACCCTCATTTGCACCTTTGATGCCCTTGTTCCCATTAAAACTATTACTCTTTCTCACCCTGGCTGTTCTGCCTGGTACGGCCGTTATCCCCACTCCCTGAAGTCCAAGGGATGCAGACTTGAACATTTAAGGCAGACAACTGGTTCAGCCATTCATTGCCAGATCTGGCTGGACCACATCAACTACTTTCAAGTCCTGCTCTCCACAGCCAAAATTGCTGATTATTTCAGGATCATCCTGAAATGCAAACATAACCCTGGCCTGGACTGGTTGGGCCGAATGGCCAGTTTCTGTGCCGTATATCTGTTGTAAACCCCGGATTCTCTCCACTGCAAACTGTGTTCGTACTCCCATGCCCCGTCCACTTCACCTTGCCCGAGTGGGATTTTTTGTCACCAGATGCCTCTGCCGCTTCCCTCCCTCCCTCCCCTAGCCCACCTTTAGGGTCCCTCCCCGCCCTAGCCCCGAACTCACATCTTTAGTTTTTCTCCTATCTGCCCTCATGCCCTCTCCGAGCTCACCTTGTCCATGAGATCCATCTCCTGCTCCCTTGACCCTATTCCCATTAAACTGCTGATCTTCATCGCCTCATGTTAGCTAATATTGTTAACCGTTCCCTCTCCAGTGGTACTGTTCTCCTCCCCTTCAAATCTACTGTCATCACCCTCTCATTTTAAAAAAACGCCCTTGATCCCTCTGTCCTTGCAAACTACCGCCCCATCTCCAACCTCCCTTTCCTCCAATGTCCTTGAACGTGTTGTAGCCTCCCAAATCCATCTTTGCCGCAAATCCATGTTTGAATCCCTTCAATCAGGTTTCCGCCCCTACCACAGTACTGAAATGGCTCTTGTCAAACTCACAAATGATATAATATGTGACTGTATAAAACACTTGTTTGGCCTCAACTGGGGTATTGTATCCAATTCTGGGCACCGCACTTTAGGAAGGATGTGAAGGCCTTGGAGACGGTGCAGAAAAGATTCATGAGAATGATTCCAGGGGATGAGGGAGTTCAGTTACATGGATAGGTTGGAGAAGCTGGGGTTGTTCTCCTTAGAACAGAGAAGGTTGAGAGGAGATTTGATCGAGGTGTTCAAAATCATGAGGGACCTGGACAGAGTAGAGAGAGAGAGAAACTGTTCCCATTGGTGGAAGGGTCGAGAACCAGAGGACACAGATTTAAGGTGATTGGCAGAAGAACCAAAGCCAACATAAGAATTGTTTTTATTGCGCAGCGAGTGGTTAGGATCTGGAATGCGCTGCCTGAAAGGGTGTTGGGGGCAGACTCAATCACTGCTTTCAAAAGGGAGTTGGGTAATCACCTGAAAGAAAACATTTTGCAGGGCTACAGGGAAAGGGCGGGAGAGTGGGATTAGTTGAGAGGCTCTGGCAGAGAGCCGGCACGGGCTCGATGGGCCAAATGGCTTTCTTCCGTGCTGCAACCATTCCATGATTCTATAACGCCTCTCTTCCATCACCGAGCTGGATCGGACTGCACTTGCCTGGTTCCAATCTTATCTGTCCAGTCGTAACCAGAGAATCACCTGCAATGGCTTCTCTTCCTGCTCCCGCACTGTTACCTTTGGTGTCCCCCAAGGATCAATCTTTGGCCCCCTCCTATTTCTCATCTATCTGCTGCCCCTTGCTGACATCGTCCAAAAACACCACATCAGTTTCCACATGTACACTGACGACACCCAGCTCTACCTCACCGCCACTTCTCTCGATCCCTCCACGGTCTCTAAATTGACACACTACTTGACCGACATCCATGATGAGAAATTTCCTCCAATTATATATTAGAAAGACTGGAGCCATTGTATTCGGTCCCTGCCACAAACTCTGTTCCCTAGCAACCGACTCCAACCCTTTCCCTGGTCACTCTGATGCTGAACCAAGACCGTTTGCAACCTTAGTGTTTCATTTAACCCTTCCGATCACACACACGCTCCATCACCATGACCGCCTACTTCCACCTCTTTAACATTGCCCGACTCTGCCCCTGCCTCAGCTCATCCGCTGCTGAAACTCTCATCCAGGCCTTTGTTACCTCTAGACTTACTATTCCAACGCACTCCTGACCAGCCTCCCATCTTCCACCCTTCATACTCTTGAACTCATGACAAACTTTGCTGCCTGTGTCCTAACTCGAACCAAGTCCCGCTCACCCATCACCCCTGTGCTCATTGGTTCCCGGTCCAGCAACATCTTGATTTTAAATTTCTCATCCTTCTTTTCAAATCCCCCATGGCCTCGCCCCTCCTTTTCTCTGTAACCTCCTCCAGCCCTACAACCCTCTGAGATATCTGCGTTCCAACAATTCTAGCCTCTAGTACAGCCCTGATTTTAATTGCTCCAATATTGGTGGCCGTGCCTTCAGCTGCCGGGTCCCTAAGCTCTGGAATTACCTCTCCACCTCTCCTCCTTAAGACGCTCCTTAAAACCGACATTGACCAAGATTTCGGTCACCTGTCCTAATATCTCCTTATGGGACTTGGAGAATTTTGTTTGATAACGCTCCTGTGAAGCACCTTAGACGTTTTATTACATTAAAGCTGTTGTATAAATGCAAGTTATTATCCTCTGAAGGTCTTTACCTATGGGCTTTTCTCAGTGATTTGGTTTGGAGGGTATTACATATGGGGTGGGGGGGGGGTTCCTGCTGTATCATGTATGCACTGCTCCCAACCCCCAATTGTCACTGGCCCTTCAGTTGTGTATCTTCTATTTTTCAGCTGCATCTCTTGGTGTCTGGAAAGTTTCCCTTGATCCCATTGGTCCAGGTGGTCCATTTTTGGTCACTGCAGAGCAGAAGCATACCAGACACGAGGACAGAATTTTTTTAAAAGATGTGTATTTTGGAGACATTTGGCTGTGTGGTGGGCAAAGCAATATGGAGATGACGGTGTTACAGGTAATGTTTGTGTTGTGTTGGAGGAGTTGCATGGGGCACAGCTCTATGGCCTGAAACCTCTGTGTTGTTTTCTGAAAAAGACAGAAATGCACCATCAGGATGAGCATTTTGGGAGGAGTGACAGCCACAGTTAGGGAGCAGAGTGATTCCACTGTTCATAGAGGGAACACAGTGTAGCATGCAATATTGTGCAGGCCTGTTTCTTACACCCCTTGCTGCTGACTGAGGGCCCCATAGCCTTCCTTACTGTTGCACATGTATTACAGGGCTTTTCTGCTCTGGCCAGCTGACGGGCCACTGGCTGGTCGAAAGGGCCGTGTCTCTGCCAGTTGTGATTAGGAAGCTATTGTCCCTCTCCATAGAATCAGAGAAAGGTACAGGAGGCCATTCGGCCCATCGAGGATGCTCCACCTCTTTCGAAGAGCAACCCAGTCAGTCCCACTCCCCCGCTCTTTCCCCGTATCCCGGCAATTTTTTCTCCTTCAAGTATTTATCCAATTCCCTTTTGAAGGCTACTACTGACTCTGTATCCACCATCCTATCAGGCCGTGTTTTCCAAATCCTAAACATTTGTTATGTAATAAAGGTTTTTCCTCAGACTGCCTCTGGTTCTTTTGTCAATCTGTGCCCTCTGTTTATCGCTCATCCCTGGAACCATTCTAGTCAATCGCTTCTGCACCCACTCCAAAGCCTTCACATCCTTCCTAAAGTGCGGTGCCCAGAATTGGACACAATACTCCAGCTGGGGCTGAACCAGTGTTTTATACAGTTTTAGTGTAACTTCCTGGCTTTGTATTTTGTGCTTCTATTTATAAAGCCCAGGATACTGCTCTCTTCCCCCTCCCTCTCTTTCCCCTTCCCCTCTCTGAGTGGGTGCGAGTCCCACTCCAAAGATTTGAGGCAGACACTCTGGTGCAGTGCTGAGGGAGCGCTGCATTGTGGAAGATATACTGTCTTTCGGATGAGACGTTAAACCAAGCTTGTGCTCTCAAGTGAACGTAAAAGATCCCATGGCACTATATCGAAGATGAGCAGGAGAGTTAACAATGGTGTCCTGGCCAATGTTTATCCCTCAATCAACATAATAAAAACAGATTATCTGGTCATTATCACATTGCTATTTGTGGGAGTTTGCTGTGTGCAAATTGGCTGCCGCGTTTCCCACATTACAAAAGTGACTACACTCTAAGAGTACTTCATTGGCTGCAAAGCGCTTTGTGACATCCGGTGGTTGTGAAAGGCACTATATAAATGCAAATCTTTCTCGCTCCCCCGCGCGCCCCCCCCGCCTCGCTCCCCCTCTCCACAGGCCCGGATGAAATGTATCCCAGGCTGTTAAAATAACATAAGAACATAAGAATTAGGAACAGGAGTAGGCCATCTAGCCCCTCGAGCCTGCTCTGCCATTCAACAAGATCATGGCTGATCTGGCCGTGGACTCCGCTCCACTTACCCGCCCGCTCCCCATAACCCTTAATTCCCTGATTGGTTAAAAATCTATCAATCTGTGATTTGAATACATTCAATGAGCTAGCCTTAACTGCTTCCTTGGGCAGAGAATTCCACAGATTCACAACCCTCTGGGAGAAGAAATTCCTTCTCAACTCGGTTTTAAATTGGCTCCCCCGTATTTTGAGGCTGTGCTCCCTAGTTCTAGTCTCCTCGACCAGTGGAAACAACCTCTCTGCCTCTATTTTGTCTATCCCTTTCATTATTTTAAATGTTTCTATAAGATCATCCCTCATCCTTCTGAACTCCAACGAGTAAAGATCCAGTCTACTCAATCTATCATCATAAGGTAACCCTCTCATCTCCAGAATCAGCCTAGTGAATCGTCTCTGTACCCCCTCCAAGGCTAGTATATCCTTCCTTAAGTAAGGTGACCAAAACTGCATGCAATACTCCAGGTGCGGCCTCACCAATACCCTGTACAGTTGCAGCAGGACCTCCCTGCTTTTGTACTCCATCCCTCTCGCAATGAAGGCCAACATTCCATTCGCCTTCCTGATTACCTGCTGCACCTGAAAACTAACTTTTTGGGATTCATGCACAAGGACCCCCAGGTCCCTCTGCACTGCAGCATGTTGTAATTTCTCCCCATTCAAATAATATTCCCTTTTACTGTTTTTTTTTCCAAGGTGGATGACCTCACATTTTCAGACATTGTATTCCATCTGCCAAACCTTAGTCCATTCGCTTAACCTGTCTAAATCTCTTTGCAGCCTCTCTGTGTCCTCTACACAACCCGCTTTCCCACTAATCTTAGTGTTATCTGCAAATTTTGTTACACTACACTCTGTCCCCTCTTCCAGGTCATCTATGTATATTGTAAACAGTTGTAGTCCCAGCACCGATCCCTGTGGCATACCACAAACCACCGATTTCCAACCCGAAAAGGACCCATTTATCCCGACTCTCTGCTTTCTGTCAGCCAGCCAATTCTCGATCCATGCTAGTACATTTCCTCTGACTCCGCGTACCTTTATCTTCTGCAGTAACCTTTTGTGTGGCACCTTATCGAATGCCTTTTGGAAATCTAAATACACCACATCCATCGGTACACCTCTATCCACCAGGCTCGTTATATCCTCAAAGAATTCCAGTAAATTAGTTAAACATGATTTCCCCTTCATGAATCCATGTTGCGTCTGCTTGATTGGACTATTCCTATCTTGGTGTCCCGCTATTTCTTCCTTAATGATAGTTTCAAGCATTTTCCCCACTACAGATGTTAAACTAACCAGCCTATAGTTACCTGCCTTTTGTCTGCCCCCTTTTTTAAACAGAGGCGTTACATTAGCTGCTTTCCAATCCACTGGTATCGCCCCAGAGTCCAGAGAATTTTGGTAGATTATAACGAATGCATCTGTTATAACTTCCGCCATCTCTTTTAATACCCTGGGATGCATTTCATCAGGACCAGGGGACTTGTCTACCTTGAGTCCCATTAGCCTGTCCAGCACTACCTCCCTAATGATAATGATTGTCTCAAGGTCCTCCCTTCCCACATTCCTGTGACCAGCAATTTTGGCATGATTTTTGTGTCTTCCACTGAAGACCGATGCAAAATAATTGTTTACGGTCTCGGCCATTTCCACATTTCCCATTTTTCAATCCCCCTTCTCATCTTCTAAGGGACCAACATTTACTTTAGTCACTCTCTTCCATTTTATATATCGGTAAAAGCTTTTACTATCTGTTTTTATGTTTTGCGCAAGTTTACTTTCGTAATCTATCTTTCCTTTCTTTATTGCTTTCTTAGTCATTCTTTGCTGTCACAAACACTCCCCCTAGGACATTGGTTCCGGTCCTGCCCAGGTGCAGACCGTCCGGTTTGTACTGGTCCCACCTCCCCCAGAACCAGTTCCAATGCCCCAGGAATTTGAATCCCTCCCTGCTGCACCACTGCTCAAGCCACGTATTCATCTGCGCTATCCTGTGACTCCTACTTTGACTAGCACATGGCACTGGTAGCAATCCAGAGATTACTGCTTTTGAGGTCCTACTTTTTAATTTAGCTCCTAGCTCTTTAAATTCGTCTCACAGGACCTCATCCCTTTTTTTACCCATGTCGTTGGTACCAATGTGCACCACGACAACTGGCTGTTCTCCCTCCATTTTCAGAATGTCCTGCACCCGCTCCGAGACATCCTTGACCCTTGCACCAGGGAGGCAATATACCATCCTGGTGTCTCTGTTGTGGCCGCAGAAACGCCTATCTATTCCCCTTACAATTGAATCCCCTATCACTATCGCTCTCCCACTCTTTTTCCTGCCCTCCTGTGCAACAGAGCCAGCCATGGTGCCATGAACTTGGCTGCTGCTGCCCTCCTCTGATGCGTCATCCCCCTCAACAGTACTCAAAGCGGTGTAACTGTTTTGCAGGGGCATGACCACAGGGGACCCCTGCACTACCTTCCTTGTACTGCTCTTCCTGCTGGTCTTCCATTCACTATCTGGTTGTGGACCCTTCACCTGCGGGAAGACCAACTCGCTACACGTGCTACTCACGTCATTCTCAGCATCGTTAATGCTCCAGAGTGAATCCACCCTCAGCTCCAAATCCTCAACGTGATCCATCAGGAGCTGGAGACGGATACACTTCCCGCACACGTGGTTGTCAGGGACACCTGAAGTGTCCCTGAGTTCCCACATGGTACAGAAGGAGCATATCACGTGACCGAGCTCTCCTGCCATGACTTAACCCTTAGATACACTTAATTTGGTGACAACAATGTTAACAGGTTACTTACTGATATAAAAAAGAAAAAGAAAAGCTACTCACCAATCACTTACCCCTTTGGCTGTGACGTCACCTTTTGATTCCTTTCTACTTTTTTGCTTTTTCACCCAGCTGGAGCTGCACCAGCTTGCCTCTTATAGGCCTCTCCACGCACCCCGGACTCGCGCTGCTCGAACTGCCGCTCCTGCTCCGACGTTGGGCCTATTATAGGCCTCTCCGCGCACCCCGGACTCGCGCTGCTCGAACTGCTGTTCCTCCTCCGACGTTGGGCCTCTTTTAGGCCTCTCCACGCACCCCGGACTCACGCTGCTCGAACTGTCGCTCCTCCGATGTTGGGCCTCTTCTAGGACTCTCCACGCACCCCGGACTCGCGCTGCTCGAACTGCCGCTCCTCCTCCGATGTTGGGCCTCTTATGGGCCTCTCCACGCACCCCGGACTCGCGCTGCTCGAACTGCCGCTCCTCCTTCGACGTTGGGCCTCTTATAGGCCTCTCCACACATCCCGGACTCGCGCTGCTCGAACTGGTTTATACCCGGTTTATACCAGCGCAAAAGTCAAAATCTACTCCAGTTTCTGCAGAAACTGCTGAAACCAGCAATATCCAGAACATGTCCTGAATCAGCTCCGAGCTTCAAGGTTCCTTCTTGGCTGATACAAGCTGGGGTCATAAAGATAGTTTCTTTTTTGCAAAGTTCTGACCTGATGGATAAATCTATCTGTCTTAGTTGGTTTTACCCTTTCCCCTAGATGGAAGGTGATGGGCATTTTATACTGCGTCGGATGGAGATGATTGATATCGTGGACTTTCATCCACTGATACCAGACAGCTAAAATGCTGAGCTAAAGATAGTTAAGGTCATCGGTCATTTAATGTTGTGGCCTGTAGCTGAGGGTGTAATCACGGGACTGTTGCAACACAAAGTTAAGGAGTATGAAGGTTGGCCACAACTGCTGACCTCAAAGTGTACGGCGAGGTTTCTGCAGTCTTTGTATCGTCACGTGTGTTGTCTGAGAGTTTCATTACCTCTAATAAATCTATAAACAAAAGACTCTGTCTTGAACACTCATTCCTGGCACAGAGATATTAGTTCCAAGGTTGTCTTTCGAGCAGTATCTATCACTTTTAGTTATTTGTGTACCTGCGCACCCAAATCCCTTTGCTTCTCCATAGTTCCTAGTTTCCTGCCACTTGGAAATATTCTAAATTGTCTTTCTTGGATCCAAAGTGATTGACCTCACACTTCCTCACATTGAACTCCATCTGCCATAGATTTGTCCACGCAATGAATCTGTCCCTGTCCCTTTGTAATGTGCTGCTCCCATCTACACTACACACTGTGCCTCCGAGCTTGGTGCCATCAGCGAACTTGGATATACGGCTCTCTCTTCCTTCATTCAAGTCAGTGCTAAACATGTTGAAAAGCTGAGGCCCTAGTGCAGATCCCTGACGAACACCACGTGTCACAGCCCACCAATGAGAACATTCCCCATTATCACTGCTCTGTCTCCTATCTCCCAACAAATTACCAACCCACGTCACATGGCTAGCTCCAATTCCATGTACTCTCATTTTTGCCAATAATCTCCTGTGTGGAATATTCTCAACTGGCTTCTGGGAGTCCATATCGACAAACTATATAGACCTTGCCCAGCATATTAGTGAGCCCCCCCCCCCGCCTTTCCCCTCCCCCACCCGCCTTCTCCCCCGCCCCCCCGGCCTTTCGCACCATCCTCTCCAGGTTCCCCTCCACGTTACACACTATCCTGATGTCACTGGGTCAAAATCCTGGAACTCCATCCCTAACAGCACTGTGGGAGCACCTTCACCACACGGACTGCAGCGGTTCAAGAAGGCGGCTCACCACCACTTTCTCGAGGGCTATTAGGGACGGGCAATAAATGTCGGTCTTGTCAGCGACACCCACATCACAGGAGCTAATTTTTTGAATAGATTTATAAGAACATAAGAAATAGGAGCAGGAGTAGGCCATACAGCCCCTCGAGCCTGCTCCACCATTCAATACGATCATGGCTGATCTGATCATGGACTCAGCTCCACTTCCCGGCCCGCTCCCCATAACCCCTTATCCCCCTATCGTTTAAGCAACTGTCTATATCTATCTTAAAGTTATTCAATGTCCCAGCTTCCACAGCTCTCGGAGGCAGCAAATTCCACAGATTTACAACCCTCAGAGAGAAGACATTTTTCCTTATCTCTTTTTAAATGGGCGGCCCCTCATTGTAAGATTATGCCCTCTAGTTCTAGTCTCCCCATCAGTGGAAACATCCTCTCTGCATCCACCTTGTCAAGCCCCCTCATAATCTTATACGTTTCGATAAGATCACCCCTCATTCTTCTGAATTCCAATGAGTAGAGGCCCAATCTACTCAATCTTTCCTCATAAGTCAACCCCCTCATCTCCAGAATCAACCTAGTGAACCTTCTCTGAACTGCCTCCAAAGCAAGTATATCCTTTCATAAATATGGAAACCAAAACTGCACGCAGTATTCCAGGTGTGGCCTCACCAATACCCTGTATAACTGTAGCAAGACTTCCCTGCTTTTATACTTCATCCCCTTTGCAATAAAGGCCATCCTGATCACTTGCTGTACCTGCATACTAACCTTTTGTGTTTCAAGCACAAGTACCCCCAGGTCCTGCTGTACTGCAGCACTTTGCAATCTTTCTCCATTTAAATAATAACTTTCTCTTTGATTTTTTTCTGCCAAAGTGCATGACCTCACACTTTCCAACATTATACTCCATGTGCCAAATTTTTGCCCACTCACTTAGCCTGTCTATGTCCTTTTGCAGATTTTTTGTGTCCTCCTCACATATTGCTCTTCCTCCCATCTTTGTATCATCAGCAAACTTGGCTACGTTACACTATGTCCCTTCTTCCAAGTCGTTAATATAGATTGTAAATAGTTGGGGTCCCAGCACTGATCCCTGCAGCACACCACTAGTTACTGGTTGCCAACCAGAGACCATTCATCAGATTCTGAAGCATCAGTGTAACTTTTCTCTCTCAGATGTTGTGTTTTTGAATCTGTTCTCAGTAATGTTAATGTGCAGTTGGTCATTGAAACTTTCTCTCTCAGGTTATGAATGCAAGTGAAGAGCTGTCTGCTGCTTCCCATTATCCATATATCCGTCTCTTCCAAGCAGCACTGAAGCAATCAGACCAAGAGCTGGATGATCTTGCCAGCATTGCGGTCCAATGGTCGCCTCCCACAGCGGGTAAGGGTGCCTCCCACAGCGGGTATTTTAATGGTTCTCACTCCGCAAATAAGGTCATCCTCTCCTTCAAATATGCTGTTATCACTCGCTAATCGAAACATGCACCCTTGCACCATCTATTATTGCCCCGTCTCCAACCTCCCTTGCTTCTCCTCCTGCCCCTTCCCCCCACCACACCCCATCAAGCTCCGCCCCTCTCCCCATCAGATCTCCCCCCCCCACCCCCAGACTCCTTTGCTTCAGTTAGCAAATTGCAGCAGTTACTCTATTATTTGAGAATGGAGGCAGAGAGAAACCTAGAAACTACAGACCGGTCAATTGTGGGAAAGTTGCTCGGGTCTATCATCAGAGACTGAATAGGAGAGGAGTTAGCACAGTTTGTGAAAGGTAGATCATGTCTGACAAATCTAATTGAATATTTTTCAAGAGCTCACTAATGTGGTGGGCAGGATCTATATAATTTTATCGATATGGACTCCCAGAAGCCGTTGAGAATGTTCCACACAGGAGATTATTGGTAAAAATGAGAGTACATGGAATTGGAGGTAACCATGTGACGTAGGTTGGTAATTTGTTGGGAGATAGGAGACAGAGCAGGGATAATGGGGAATGTTCTCATTGGTGGGCTGTGACAAGTGGTGGTCACCAGGGATCTGCACTGGGGCCTCAGCTTTTCAACATGTTTAGCACTGACTTGGATGAAGGAGGAGAGAGCCATATATCCAAGTTCGCTGATGGCACCAAGCTCGGAGGCACAGTGTGTGGTGTAGATGGGAGCAGCACATTACAAAGGGGCAGGGACAGATTCATTGCGTGGACAAATCTATGGCAGATGGAGTTCAATGTGACGAAGTGGAGAGGAACCTGGAGAGGGTAGTGTGTGGAGGGGGGATGCACCCGTGCGCCTGCTGTCCATGTCCTGCCCGATGGCAGAGGTCGCGGGTTTGGGAATCTGGCGTCCCTCAGTTGCAGACAGCGCATCATCTGCCGTTGTGTTTCCACCCCTCTTCCCCCCCCCCCCCCGACTTGCGGCCCCTTCCACCTCCCCCCCCCCGACTCGCGGTCCCTTCAGCCCACTCCCCCGACTCCCTTCCACACACCCCCCCCCCCCGACTCGCGGCCCCTTCCCCCCCACCTGACTTGCGGCCCCTTTCCCTCCCCCCGACTCGCGGCCCCTTTCCCCCCCCCGACTCGCGGCCCCTTTCCCCCACCCCGACTCGCGGCCCCTTCTCCCCCCCCCCCAAATCGCGGCCCCTTCCCCCCCCCCCGACTCGCGGCCCCTTCCCCCCCCCCGACTCGCGGCCCCTTCCCCCCCCCCGACTCGCGGCCCCTCCCCCCCCACCGACTCGCGGCCCCTCCCCCCCCCACGACTCGCGGCCCCTTCCCCCCCCCCCCGACTCGCGGCCCCTTCCCCCCCCCGACTTGCGGCCCCTTCCCCCCCCCGACTTGCGGCCCCTTCCCCCCCCCGACTCGCGGCCCCTTCCCCCCCCCGACTCGCGGCCCCTTCCCCCCCCACCGACTCGCGGCCCCTCCCCCCCCCCACCGACTCGCGGCCCCTCCCCCCCCCCGACTCGCGGCCCCTTCCCCCCCCGACTCGCGGCCCCTTCACCCTCCGACTCGCGGCCCCTTCCCCCCCCCCCGACTCGCAGCCACTTCTCCCCCCCCCCCCCCCGACTCGCGGCCCCTTCCCCCCCCCCTCGACTCGCAGCCCCTCCCCCCCCGACTCGCCCCTCCCTCCCCGCGACTCGCGGCCCCTCCCCCCCCGACTCGCGGCCCCTTCCCCTCCCCACCGACTCGCGGCCCCTCCCCCCCCGACTCGCGGCCCCTTCCCCCCCCGATTCGCGGCCCCTTCACCCCCCGACTCGCGACCCCTTCCCCCCCCCGACTCGCAGCCCCTTCTCCCCCCCTTCCCCCCCCCCGACTCGCGGCCCCTTCCCCCCCCCCGACTCGCGGCACCTCCACCCCCCCTCCGACTCGCAGCCCCTCCCCCCCCCGACTCGCGGCCCCTTCCCCCGCCCCTCCTCACGACTCGCGGCCCCTTCCCCCCCCCTCCCCCCGACTCGCGGCCCCTTCCCCCCCCTCCCCCCGACTCGCGGCCCCTTCCCCCCCCCGACTCGCAGCCCCTTCCCGCCCCCGACTCGCGGCCCCTTCTCCCCCCCCGACTCGCGGCCCCTTCTCCCCCCTCCCCCCGACTCGCGGCCCCTTCCCCCCCCCGACTCGCGGCCCCTTCCCCCCCCCGACTCGCGGCCACTTCCCCCCCCCCTCCCCCGACTCGCGGCCCCTTCCCTCCCCCCCGACTCGCGGCCCCTTCCCCCCCCCCTCGACTCGCGGCCCCTTCCACCCCCCCCCCCCGACTCGAGGCCCCGTCCCCCGACTCGCAGCCCCTTCCCCCCCGACTCGCGGCCCCTTCCCCCCCCCCACCGACTCGCGGCCCCTTCCCCCCCCCCACCGACTCGCGGCCCCTTCTCCCCCCCCCCCGACTCGCGGCCCCTTCCCCCCACCCCCGACTCGCGGCCCCTTCCCCCCACCCCCGACTCGCGGCCCCTTCCCGCCCCCGACTCGCAGCCCCTTCTCGCCCCCGACTCGCGGCCCCTTCCCGCCCCCGACTCACGGCCCCCCCCCCGACTCGCGGCCCCTTCCCCCCACCCCCGACTCGCGGCCCCTTCCCGCCCCCGACTCGCAGCCCCTTCTCGCCCCCGACTCGCGGCCCCTCCCCCCCACCGACTCGCGGCCCCTTCCCCCCACCACCGACTCGCGGCCCCTTCCCCCCCCGACTCGCGGCCCCTTCACCCCCCGACTCGCGGCCCCTTCCCCCCCCCGACTCGTAGCCCCTTCTCCCCCTCCCCCCCCCCGACTCGCGGCCCCTCCCCCCCCCGACTCGCGGCCCCTTCTCCCCCCCCTCGACTCGCGGCCCCTCCCCCCCTCGACTCGCGGCCACTCCCCCTCTCGACTCACGGCCCCTTCCCCCCCCCCCCCGACTCGCGGCCCCTTCCCACCCCGATTCGCGGCCCCTTCCCCCCCTCCCCCCGACTCGCGGCCCCTTCCCCCCCTCCCCCCGACTCGCGGCCCCCTCCCCCCGACTCGCGGCCCCTTCCCCCTCCCCCCGACTCGCGGCCCCTTCCCCCCATCCTCCCCTCGACTCGCGGCCCCTTCCCCCCCCTCCCCCCGACTCGCGGCCCCTTCCCCCCCCCCACCGACTCGCGGCCCCTCCCCCCCCCCCCACCGACTCGCGGCCCCTTCTCCCCCCTCCCCGACTCGCGGCCCCTTCCCGATCCCGACTCGCGGCCCCTTCTCGCCCCCGACTCGCAGCTCCTTCCCGCCCCCGACTCGCGGCCCCTTCCCCCCCCCCCGACTCGCGGCCCCTTCCCCCCCCCCCCGACTCGCGGCCCCTTCCCGCCCCCGACTCGCGGCCCCTTCTCCCCCCCCCCGACTCGCGGCCCCTTCCTCCCCCGACTCGCGGCCCCTT
Source organism: Pristiophorus japonicus (assembly GCF_044704955.1). Lineage (NCBI taxonomy): Eukaryota > Metazoa > Chordata > Chondrichthyes > Pristiophoridae > Pristiophorus > Pristiophorus japonicus. The sequence continues at coordinate 165,217,974 of NC_091987.1, forward strand.
CCCCCCACCGACTCGTGGCCCCTTCCCCCCCCCCGACTCGCGGCCCCTTCCCCCCCCTCCCCCCGACTCGCGGCCCCTTCCCCTCCCCCCTCGACTCGCGGCCTCTTCCCCCCCCTCCCCCCGACTCGAGGCCCCTTCCCCCCCCCCTCCCCCCGACTCGCAGCCCCTTCCCCCCCGACTCGCGGCCCCTTCCCCACCCCCCACCGACTCGCGGCCCCTTCCCGCCCCCGACTCGCAGCCCCTTCTCGCCCCCGACTCGCGGCCCCTTCCCGCCCCCGACTCGCGGCCCCTCCCCCCCCCCGACTCGCGGCCCCTCCCCCCCCGACTCGCGGCCCCTTCCCCCCCCACCGACTCGCGGCCCCTTCCGCCCCCACCGACTCGCGGCCCCTCCCCCCCCGACTCGCGGCCCCTTCCCCCCCCCGACTCGCGGCCCCTTCACCCCCCGACTCGCGGCCCCTTCCCCCCCCCGACTCGCAGCCCCTTCTCCCCCCCCATTCCCCCCCCGACTCGCGGCCCCTTCCCCCCCGACTCGCGGCCCCTTCTCCCCCCCCCGACTCGCGGCCCCTCCCCCCTCGACTCGCAGCCTCTCCCCCCCTCGACTCGCGGCCCCTCCCCCCCCCGACTCGCGGCCCCTCCCCCCCCCGACTCGCGGCCCCTTCCCACCCCGACTCGCAGCCCCTTCTCCCCCCCCATTCCCCCCCTCGACTCGCGGCCTCTCCCCCCCTCGACTCGCGGCCCCTTCCCACCCCGACTCGCGGCCCCTTCACCCCCCCACCGACTCGCGGCCCCTTCTCCCCCCCCCCCACCGACTCGCGGCCCCTTCTCCCCCCTCCCCGACTCGCGGCCCCTTCCCCCCCCTCGACTCGCGGCCCCCCCCCCGACTCGCGGCCCCTTCCCCCCCGACTCGCGGCCCCTTCCCACCCCGACTCGCGGCCCCTTCCCCCCCCGACTCGCGGCCCCTTCCCCCCCCGACTCGCGGCCCCTTCCCCCCCTCCCCACGACTCGCGGCCCCTCCCCCCTCCCCGACTCCCCCCGACTCGCGGCCCCTTCCCCCCCCTCCCCCGACTCGCGGCCCCTTCCCCCCCCTCCCCCGACTCGCGGCCCCTTCCCCCCCCCGCGACTCGCGGCACCTCCACCCCCCTCCGACTCGCAGCCCCTCCCCCCCCCCGACTCCCGGCCCCTTCCCCCCCCCCTCCTCACGACTCGCGGCCCCTTCCCACCCCCTCCCCCCGACTCGCGGCCCCTTCCCCCCCGACTCGCGGCCCCTTCCCACCCCGACTCGCGGCCCCTTCCCCCCCGACTCGCGGCCCCTTCCCCCCCCTCCCCACGACTCGCGGCCCCTTCCCCCCTCCCCCGACTCGCGGCCCCTTCCCCCCCCCTCCCCCCGACTCGCGGCCCCTTCACCCCCCCACCGACTCGCGGCCCCTTCTCCCCCCCCCCCACCGACTCGCGGCCCCTTCTCCCCCCTCCCCGACCCGCGGCCCCTTCCCCCCCCCTCGACCCGCGGCCTCTCCCCCACACGACTCGCGGCCCCCTCCCCCCGACTCGCGGCCCCTTCCCCCCCCCCTCCTCACGACTCGCGGCCCCTTCCCCCCCCCTCCCCCCGACTCGCGGCCCCTTCCCCCCCCCCTCCCCCCGACTCGCAGCCCCTTCCCCCCCGACTCGCGGCCCCTTCCCCCCCCCCACCGACTCGCGGCCCCTTCCCGCCCCCGACTCGCAGCCCCTTCTCGCCCCCGACTCGCGGCCCCTTCCCGCCCCCGACTCGCGGCCCCTCCCCCCCCCCGACTCGCCGCCCCTCCCCCCCGACTCGCGGCCCCTTCCCCCCCCACCGACTCGCGGCCCCTTCCCCCCCCACCGACTCGCGGCCCCTCCCCCCCCGACTCGCGGCCCCTTCCCCCCCCCGACTCGCGGCCCCTTCACCCCCCGACTCGCGGCCCCTTCCCCCCCCCCGACTCGCAGCCCCTTCTCCCCCCCATCTCGCGGCCCCTTCCCCCCCCGACTCGCGGCCCCTTCTCCCCCCCCCCGACTCGCGGCCCCTCCCCCCCTCGACTCGCAGCCTCTCCCCCCCTCGACTCGCGGCCCCTCCCCCCCCCCGACTCGCGGCCCCTTCCCACCCCGACTCGCGGCCCCTTCCCCCCCGACTCGCAGCCCCTTCTCCCCCCCCATTCCCCCCCTCGACTCGCGGCCTCTCCCCCCCTCGACTCGCGGCCCCTCCCCCCCCCCGACTCGCGGCCCCTTCCCACCCCGACTCGCGGCCCCTTCATCCCCCCACCGACTCGCGGCCCCTTCTCCCCCCCCCCCCACCGACTCGCGGCCACATCTCCCCCCTCCCCGACTCGCGGCCCCTTCCCCCCCCCTCGACTCGCGGCCCCTCCCCCCCTCGACTCGCGGCCCCCCCCCTCGACTCGCGGCCCCTCCCCCCCCCCCGACTCGCGGCCCTTCCCCCCCGACTCGCGGCCCCTTCCCACCCCGACTCGCGGCCCCTTCCCCCCCGGACTCGTGGCCCCTTCCCCCCCCGACTCGCGGCCCCTTCCCCCCTCCCCCCGACTCGCGGCCCCTTCCCCCCCTCCCCCCGACTCGCGGTCCCTTCCCCCCCTCCCCCCGACTCGCGGCCCCTTCCCCCCCCCGCGACTCGCGGCACCTCCACCCCCCTCCGACTCGCAGCCCCTCCCCCCCCCCCGACTCGCGGCCCCTTCCCCCCCCTCCTCACGACTCGCGGCCCCTTCCCCCCCCCTCCCCCCGACTCGCGGCCCCTCCCCCCCCCCCCCGACTCGCGGCCCCTTCCCCCCCCCCGACTCGCGGCACCTCCACCCCCCCTCCGACTCGCAGCCCCTCCCCCCCCCCCGACTCGCGGCCCATTCCCCCCCCCCGACTCGCGGCCCCTTCCCCCCCCTCCCCCCGACTCGCGGCCCCTTCCCCCCCCTCCCCCCGACTCGCGGCCCCTTCCCCCCCCCGACTCGCAGCCCCTTCCCGCCCCCGACTCGCGGCCCCTTCTCCCCCCCCGACTCGCGGCCCCTTCTCCCCCCTCCCCCCGACTCGCGGCCCCTTCCCCGCCCCGACTCGCGGCCCCTTCCCCCCCCCGACTCGCGGCCACTTCCCCCCCCTCCCCCCGACTGGCGGCCCCTTCCCTCCCCCCCGACTCGCGGCCCCTTCCCCACCCCCTCGACTCGCGGCCCCTTCCACCCCCTCCCCCCGACTCGAGGCCCCGTCCCCCGACACGCAGCCCCTTCCCCCCCGACTCGCGGCCCCTTCCCCCCCCCCACCGACTCGCGGCCCCTTCTCCCCCCCCCCCCGACTCGCGGCCCCTTCCCCCCACCCCCGACTCGCGGCCCCTTCCCGCCCCCGACTCGCAGCCCCTTCTCGCCCCCGACTCGCGGCCCCTTCCCGCCCCCGACTCACGGCCCCCCCCCCCCGACTCGCGGCCCCTTCCCCCCACCCCCGACTCGCGGCCCCTTCCCGCCCCCGACTCGCAGCCCCTTCTCGCCCCCGACTCGCGGCCCCTCCCCCCCACCGACTCGCGGCCCCTTCCCCCCACCACCGACTCGCGGCCTCTCCCCCCCCGACTCGCGGCCCCTTCCCCCCCTGACTCGCGGCCCCTTCACCCCCCGACTCGCGGCCCCTTCCCCCCCCCCCGACTCGCGGCCCCTTCTCCCCCCCCCCTCGACTCGCGGCCCCTCCCCCCCTCGACTCGCGGCCACTCCCACTCTCGACTCACGGCCCCTTCCCCCCCCCCGACTCGCGGCCCCTTCCCACCCCGATTCGCGGCCCCTTCCCCCCCTCCCCCCGACTCGCGGCCCCTTCCCCCCCTCCCCCCGACTCGCGGCCCCCTCCCCCCGACTCGCGGCCCCTTCCCCCTCCCCCCGACTCGCGGCCCCTTACCCCCCCTCCCCTCGACTCGCGGCCCCTTCTCCCCCCGACTCGCGGCCCCTTCCCCCCCCCCCACCGACTCGCGGCCCCTTCTCCCCCCTCCCCGACTCGCGGCCCCTTCCCGATCGCGACTCGCGGCCCCTTCTCGCCCCCGACTCGCAGCTCCTTCCCGCCCCCGACTCGCGGCCCCTTCCCCCCCCCCCGACTCGCGGTCCCTTCCCCCCCCCCCCCGACTCGCGGCCCCTTCCCGCCCCCGACTCGCGGCCCCTTCTCCCCCCCCCCGACTCGCGGCCCCTTCCTCCCCCGACTCGCGGCCCCTTCCCCCCACCGACTCGTGGCCCCTTCCCCCCCCCCGACTCGCGGCCCCTTCCCCCCCCTCCCCCCGACTCGCGGCCCCTTCCCTCCCCCCGACTCGCGGCCCCTTCCCCTCCCCCCTCGACTCGCGGCCCCTTCCCCCCCTCCCCCCGACTCGAGGCCCCTTCCCCCCCCCCTCCCCCCGACTCGCAGCCCCTTCCCCCCCGACTCGCGGCCCCTTCCCCACCCCCCACCGACTCGCGGCCCCTTCCCGCCCCCGACTCGCAGCCCCTTCCCGCCCCCGACTCGCGGGCCCTTCCCGCCCCCGACTCGCGGCCCCTCCCCCCCCCGACTCGCGGCCCCTCCCCCCCCCCGACTCGCGGCCCCTCCCCCACCGACTCGCGGCCCCTTCCCCCCCACCGACTCGCGGCCCCTTCCCCCCCTCCCGACTCGCGGCCCCTTCCCGCCCCCGACTCGCGGCCCCTTCTCCCCCCCCCCGACTCGCGGCCCCTTCCCCCCCCCCCCGACTCGCGGTCCCTTCCCGCCCCCGACTCGCGGCCCCTTCTCCCCCCCCCGACTCGCGGCCCCTTCCTCCCCCGACTCGCGGCCCCTTCCCCCCACCGACTCGTGGCACCTTCCCCCCCCCCGACTCGCGGCCCCTTCCCCCCCCCTCCCCCCGACTCGCGGCCCCTTCCCTCCCCCCGACTCGCGGCCCCTTCCCCTCCCCCCTCGACTCGCGGCCCCTTCCCCCCCCTCCCCCCGACTCGAGGCCCCTTCCCCCCCCCCTCCCCCCGACTCGCAGCCCCTTCCCCCCCGACTCGCGGCCCCTTCCCCACCCCCCACCGACTCGCGGCCCCTTCCCGCCCCCGACTCGCAGCCCCTTCTCGCCCCCGACTCGCGGCCCCTTCCCGCCCCCGACTCGCGGCCCCTCCCCCCCCCCGACTCGCGGCCCCTCCCCCCCCGACTCGCGGCCCCTTCCCCCCCCACCGACTCGCGGCCCCTTCCCCCCCCACCGACTCGCGGCCCCTCCCCCCCCGACTCGCGGCCCCTTCCCCCCCCCGACTCGCGGCCCCTTCACCCCCCGACTCGCGGCCCCTTCCCCCCCCCGACTCGCAGCCCCTTCTCCCCCCCCATTCCCCCCCCGACTCGCGGCCCCTTCCCCCCCGACTCGCGGCCCCTTCTCCCCCCCCCCGACTCGCGGCCCCTCCCCCCCTCGACTCGCAGCCTCTCCCCCCCTCGACTCGCGGCCCCTCCCCCCCCCCGACTCGCGGCCCCTTCCCACCCCGACTCGCGGCCCCTTCCCCCCCCGACTCGCAGCCCCTTCTCCCCCCCCATTCCCCCCCTCGACTCGCGGCCTCTCCCCCCCTCGACTCGCGGCCCCTTCCCACCCCGACTCGCGGCCCCTTCCCCCCCCCACCGACTCGCGGCCCCTTCTCCCCCCCCCCCCACCGACTCGCGGCCCCTTCTCCCCCCTCCCCGACTCGCGGCCCCTTCCCCCCCCCTCGACTCGCGGCCCCCCCCCGACTCGCGGCCCCTTCCCCCCCCGACTCGCGGCCCCTTCCCACCCCGACTCGCGGCCCCTTCCCCCCCCGACTCGCGGCCCCTTCCCCCCCCGACTCGCGGCCCCTTCCCCCCCCTCCCCACGACTCGCGGCCCCTTCCCCCCTCCCCCCGACTCGCGGCCCCTTCCCCCCCCCTCCCCCCGACTCGCGGCCCCTTCCCCCCCTCCCCCCGACTCGCGGCCCCTTCCCCCCCCCGCGACTCGCGGCACCTCCACCCCCCCTCCGACTCGCAGCCCCTCCCCCCCCGACTCGCGGCCCCTTCCCCCCCTCCTCACGACTCGCGGCCCCTTCCCCCCCCCTCCCCCCGACTCGCGGCCCCTTCCCCCCCCCGACTCGCGGCCCCTTCCCCCCCCGACTCGCGGCCCCTTCCCCCCCCGACTCGCGGCCCCTTCCCCCCCCTCCCCACGACTCGCGGCCCCTTCCCCCCTCCCCCCGACTCGCGGCCCCTTCCCCCCCTCCCCCCGACTCGCGGCCCCTTCACCCCCCCACCGACTCGCGGCCCCTTCTCCCCCCCCCCCCCACCGACTCGCGGCCCCTTCTCCCCCCTCCCCGACTCTCGGCCCCTTCCCCCCCCCTCGACTCGCGGCCCCTCCCCCCCTCGACTCGCGGCCCCCTCCCCCCGACTCGCGGCCCCTTCCCCCCCCCTCCTCACGACTCGCGGCCCCTTCCCCCCCCCTCCCCCCGACTCGCGGCCCCTTCCCCCCCCCCTCCCCCCGACTCGCAGCCCCTTCCCCCCCGACTCGCGGCCCCTTCCCCCCCCCCCACCGACTCGCGGCCCTTCCCGCCCCCGACTCGCGGCCCCTTCCCGCCCCCGACTCGCGGCCCCTCCCCCCCCCCGACTCGCGGCCCCTCCCCCCCCGACTCGCGGCCCCTTCCCCCCCCACCGACTCGCGGCCCCTTCCCCCCCCACCGACTCGCGGCCCCTCCCCCCCCGACTCGCGGCCCCTTCCCCCCCCCGACTCGCGGCCCCTTCACCCCCCGACTCGCGGCCCCTTCCCCCCCCCCGACTCGCAGCCCCTTCTCCCCCCCCATCTCGCGGCCCCTTCCCCCCCCGACTCGCGGCCCCTTCTCCCCCCCCCGACTCGCGGCCCCTCCCCCCTCGACTCGCAGCCTCTCCCCCCTCGACTCGCGGCCCCTCCCCCCCCCCGACTCGCGGCCCCTTCCCACCCCGACTCGCGGCCCCTTCCCACCCCGACTCGCGGCCCCTTCCCCCCCCGACTCGCGGCCCCTTCCCCCCCCGACTCGCGGCCCCTTCCCCCCTCCCCACGACTCGCGGCCCCTTCTCCCCCCCCCCCCCACCGACTCGCGGCCACATCTCCCCCCTCCCCGACTCGCGGCCCCTTCCCCCCCCCTCGACTCGCGGCCCCTCCCCCCCTCGACTCGCGGCCCCTCCCCCCCCCCCCGACTCGCGGCCCTTCCCCCCCCGACTCGCGGCCCCTTCCCACCCCGACTCGCGGCCCCTTCCCCCCCGACTCGCGGCCCCTTCCCCCCCCGACTCGCGGCCCCTTCCCCCCCCTCCCCACGACTCGCGGCCCCTTCCCCCCTCCCCCCGACTCGCGGCCCCTTCCCCCCCCTCCCCCCGACTCGCGGCCCCTTCCCCCCCCTCCCCCCGACTCGCGGCCCCTTCCCCCCCCTCCCCCCGACTCGCGGCCCCTTCCCCCCCGCGACTCGCGGCACCTCCACCCCCCCTCCGACTCGCAGCCCCTCCCCCCCCCGACTCGCGGCCCCTTCCCCCCCCCTCCTCACGACTCGCGGCCCCTTCCCCCCCCCTCCCCCCGACTCGCGGCCCCTTCCCCCCCCTCCCCCCGACTCGCGGCCCCTTCCCCCCCTCCCCCCGACTCGCAGCCCCTTCCCCCCCGACTCGCGGCCCCTTCCCCCCCCCACCGACCCGCGGCCCCTTCTCCCCCCCCGACTCGCGGCCCCTTTCCCCCCCCCGACTCGCGGCCCCTTCCCGATCCCGACTCGCGGCTCCTTCCCGCCCCCGACTCGCGGCTCCTTCCCGCCCCCGACTCGCGGCCCCTTCCCCCCCCCGACTCGCGGCCCCTTCCCTCCCCCCGACTCGCGGCCCCTTCCCCCCCCCGACTCGCGGCCCCTTCCCCCCCCCCCCCGACTCGCAGCCCCTTCCCGCCCCCGACTCGCGGCCCCTTCTCCCCCCCGACCCGCGGTCCCTTCCCTCCCCCCGACTCGCAGCCCCTTCCCCTCTCCCCTCGACTCGCGGCCCCTTCCCCCCCCTCCCCCGACTCGAGGCCCCTTCCCCCCCCTCCCCCCGACTCGAGGCCCCTTCCCCCCCTCCCCCCGACTCGAAGCCCCTTCCCCCCCGACTCGCGGCCCCTTCCCCCCCCGCCAGCGACTCGCGGCCCCCCCGCCCCCGACTCGCCGCCCCTTCCCCCCCCCCCAGCGACTCGCCGCCCCTTCCCCCCCGCCAGCGACTCGCAGCCCCTTCTCGCCCCCGACTCGCGGCCCCTTCCCGCCCCCGACTCGCGGCCCCTCCCCCCCGACTCGCGGCCCCTTCCCCCCCCACCGACTCGCGGCCCCTTCCCCCCCCACCGACTCGCGGCCCCTTCCCCACCCACGACTCGCGGCCCCCCCCCCCCCCGACTCGCGGCCCCTTCCCCCCCCGACTCGCGGCCCCTTCACCCCCCGACTCGCGGCCCCTCCCCCCCTCGACTCGCGGCCTCTCCCCCCCTCGACTCGCGGCCCCTCCCCCCCCTACTCGCGGCCCCTTCCAACCCCGACTCGCGGCCCCTTCCCCCCCTCCCCCCGACTCGCGGCCCCTTCCCCCCCCCCGACTCGCGGTCCCTTCCCCCCCCGACTCGCGGCCCCTTCCCCCCCCCCCGACTCGCGGCCCCTTCCCCCCCCGACTCGCGGCCCCTTCCCCCCCCGACTCGCGACCCCTTCCCCCCCTCCCCCCGACCGACCCTTCCCCCCCTCCCCCCCGACTCGCAGCCCCTTCTCCCCCCCCTCGACTCGCAGCCCCCTCCCCCCCGACTCGCGGCCCCTCCCTCCCCCCGACTCGCGGCCCCTCCCCCCCCGACTCGCGGCCCCTTCCCTTCCCCACCGACTCGCGGCCCCTCCCCCCCCCGACTCGCGGCCCCTTCCCCCCCCCGACTCGCGGCCCCTTCCCCCCCCCGATTCGCGGCCCCTTCACCCCCCGACTCGCGACCCCTTCCCCCCCCCGACTCGCTGCCCCTTCTCCCCCCCTTCCCCCCCCGACTCGCGGCCCCTTCTCCCCCCCGAATCGCGGCCCCTTTTCCCCCCCCGACTCGCGGCCCCTTCTCCCCCCCATCGACTCGCGGCCCCTCCCCCCCCCTCGACTCGCGGCCCCTCCCCCCCCTCGACTCGCGGCCCCTTCCCCCCCCCCCCCGACTCGCGGCCCCTTCCCCCCCCCCCCCTCGACTCGCAGCCCCTTCCCCCCCCGACTCGCGGCCCCTTCCCCCCCTCCCCTCGACTCGCGGCCCCTCCCCCCCCCGACTCGCGGCCCCTCCCCCCCCCTTCTGACTCGCAGCCCCTCCCCCCCCCCGACTCGCGGCTCCTTCCCCCCCTTCCCCCCGACTCGCAGCCCCTTCCCCCCGACTCGCGGCCCCTTCCCCCCCCCACCGACTCGCGGCCCCTTCTCCCCCCCCCCGACTCGCGGCCCCTTTCCCCCCCCCGACTCGCGGCCCCTTCCCGCCCCCGACTCGCGGCCCCTTGTCGCCCCCGACTCGCGGCTCCTTCCCGCCTCCGACTCGCGGCCCCTTCCCTCCCCCCCCCGGACTCACGGCCCCTTCCCCCCCCCCGACTCGCGGCCGCTTCCCGCCCCCGACTCGCGGCCCCTTCTCCCCCCCCGACTCGCGGCCCCTTCTCCCCCCTCCCCCGACTCGCGGCCCATTCCCCCCCCCGAGGCGCGGCCCCTTCCCCCCCCCCGACTCGCGGCCCCTTCCCTCCCCCCCGACTCGCGACCCCTTCCCCCCCCCTCGACTCGCGGCCCCTTCCCCCCCTCCCCCCGACTCGAGGCCCCTTCCCCCGTCCTCCCCCGACTCGCAGCCCTTCCCCCGACTCGCGGCCCCTTCCCCCCCCCCACCGACTCGCAGCCCCTTCTCCCCCCCCCCCGACTCGCGGCCCCTTCCCCGCCCCCGACTCGCGGCCCCTTCCCCGCCCCCGACTCGCGGCCCCTTCCCGCCCCCGACTCGCGGCCCCTTCCCGCCCCCGACTCGCGGCCCCTTCCCGCCCCCGACTCGCGGCCCCTTCCCGCCCCCGACTCGCGGCCCCTCCCCCCCCCGACTCGCGGCCCCTCCCCCCCCCCGACTCGCGGCCCCTCCCCCCCCCCCGACGCGCGGCCCCTTCCCACCCCGACTCGCGGCCCCTTCCCCCCCTCCCCGACTCGCGGCCCCTTCCCCCCTCCCCCGACTCGCGGCCCCTTCCCCCCTCCCTCCGACTCGCGGCCCCTTCCCCCTCCCCCCGACTCGCGGCCCTTCCCCCCCCCTCCCCCCGACTCGCCGCCACTTCCCCCCCTCCCCCCGACTCGCAGCCCCTTCCCCCCCTCCCCCCGACTCGCGGCCACTTCCCCCCCCTCCCCCCGACTCGCGGCCCCTTCCCCCCATCCCGACTCGCGGCCCCTTCCCCCCCCCCTCTCCCCGACTCGCGGCCCCTTCCCCCCTCCCTCGACTCGCGGCCCCTCCCCCCCCGACTCGCGGCCCCTTCCCCCCGACTCGCGGCCCCTTCCCCCCCCCTTCCCCCCCGACTCGCAGCCCCTTCCCCCGACTCGCGGCCCTTTCCCCCCCCCTCGACTCGCGGCCTCTCCCCCTCGACTCGTGGCCCCTCCCCCCTCGACTCGCGGCCCCTCCCCCCCTCGACTCACGGCCCCTTCCCCCCCCCCCGACTCGCGGCCCCTTCCCACCCCGACTCGCGGCCCCTTCCCCCCCCGACTCGCGGCCCCTTCCCCCCCCCTCCCCCCGACTCGCGGCCCCTACCCCCCTCCCCCCGACTCGCGGCCCCTTCCCCCCCCTCCCCCCGACTCGCGGCCCCTTCCCCCCCCCTCCCCTCGAATCGCAGCCCCTTCCCCCCCGACTCGCGGCCCCTTCCCCCCCCGACTCGCGGCCCCTTCCCCCCCCTCCCCCGACTCGCGGCCCCTTCCACCCCCTCCCCCCGACTCGCGGCCCCTTCCCCCCCCGACTCGCGGCACCTCCCCCCTCCGACTCGCAGCCCCTCCCCCCCCCCCGACTCGCGGCCCCCCCCCCTCCTCACGACTCGCGGCCCCTTCCTTCCCCCGACTAGCGGCCCCTTCACCCCCCCGACTCGCGGCACCTTCCCCCCCCACCGACTCGCGGCCCCTTCTTCCCCCCCACCGACTCGCGGCCCCTTCTTCCCCCCCCCCGACTCGCGGCCCCTTTCCCCCCCCCCGACTCGCGGCCCCTTCCCGATCCCGACTCGCGGCCCCTTCTCGCCCCCGACTCGCGGCTCCTTCCCGCCCCCAACTCGCGGCCCCTTCCCCCCCCCGACTCGCGGCCCCTTCCCTCCCCCCGACTCGCGGCCCCTTCCCCCCCCCCGACTCGAGGCCCCTTCCCTCCCCCCGCCGACTCGCAGCCCCTTCCCCCCCGACTTGCGGCCCCTTCCCCCCCCCCCACCGACTCGCGGCCCCTTCTTTCCCCTACCCCCGACTCGCGGCCCCTTCCCCCCACCCCCGACTCGCGGCCCCTTCCCGCCCCCGACTCGCAGCCCCTTCTCGCCCCCGACTCGCGGCCCCTTCCCGCCCCCGACTCGCGGCCCCTCCCCCCCCGACTCGCGGCCCCTTCCCCCACCCCGACTCGCGGCCCCTTCCCCCCCCACGACTCGCGGCCCCTTCCCCCCCCCCCACCGACTCGCGGCCTCTCCCCCCCCGACTCGCGGCCCCTTCCCCCCCCGACTCGCGGCCCCTTCACCCCCCGACTCGCGGCCCCTTCCCCCCCCCCGACTTGCAGCCCCTTCTCCCCCCCTTCCCCCCCCGACTCACAGCCCCTTCCCCCCCCGACTCGCGGCCCCTTCTCCCCCCCCCTCGACTCGCGTCCCCTTCTCCCCCCCCCTCGACTCGCGGCCGCTCCCCCCCTCGACTCGCGGCCTCTCCCCCTCTCGACTCGCGGCCCCTTCCCCCCCCCCGACTCGCGGCCCCTTCCCCCCCCTCCCCCCGACTCGCGGCCCCTTCCCCCCCTCCTCCCGACTCGCGGCCCCTTCCCCCCCGACTCGCGGCCCCTTCCCCCTCCCCCCCGACTCGCGGCCCCTTCCCCCCCCTCCCCCGACTCGCGGCCCCTTCCCCCCCCTCCCCCCGACTCGCAGCCCCTTCCACCCCGACTCGCGGCCCCTCCCCCCCCCCCACCGACTCGCGGCCCCTTCTCTCCCCCCCCCCACCGACTCGCGGCCCCTTCTCCCCCTCCCCGACTCGCGGCCCCTTCCCCCCCCCCTCGACTCGCGGCCCCTCCCCCCCTCGACTTGCGGCCCCTCCCCACCTCGACTCGCGGCCCCTTCCCCCCCCCCCCGACTCGCGGCCCCTTTCCACCCCGACACGCGGCCCCTTCCCCCCCCCGACTCGCGGCCCCTTCCCCCCCCGACTCGCGGCCCCTTCCCCCCCTCCCCACGACTCGCGGCCCCTTCCCCCCTCCCCCCGACTCGCGGCCCCGTCCCCCTCCTCCCCCCGACTCGCGGCCCCTTCCCCCCCCTCCCCTCGACTCGCAGCACCTTCCCCCCCGACTCGCGGCCCCTTCCCCCCCCCCGACTCGCGGCCCCTTCCCCCCCCTCCCCCCGACTCGCGGCCCCTTCCCCCCCTCCCCCCGACTCGCAGCCCCTTCCCCCCCGACTCGCAGCCCCTTCCCCCCCCCCACCGACTCGCGGCCCCTTCTCCCCCCCCGACTCGCGGCCCCTTTCCCTCCCCCCGACTCGCGGCCCCTTCCCGATCCCGAATCGCGGCCCCTTCTCGCCCCCGACCAGCGGCTCCTTCCCGCCCCCGACTCGCGGCCCCTTCCACCCCCCCCCGACTCGCGGCCCCTTCCCCTCCCCCCTCGACTCGCGGCCCCTTCGCCCCCTCCCCCCGACTCGAGTCCCCTTCCCCCCCCCGACTCGCGGCCCCTCCCCCCCCCCGACTCGCGGCCCCTTCCCCCCCCCCGACTCGCAGCCCCTTCCCCCCCCCGACTCGCGGCCCCTTCCCCCCCCTCCCCCCGACTCGCGGCCCCTTCCCCCCCTCCCCCCGACTCGCGGCCCCTTCCCCCCCTCCCCCCGACTCGCGGCCCCTTCCCCCTCCCCCCGACTCGCGGCCCCTTCCCCCCCCCTCCCCCCGACACGCGGACCATTCCCCCCCCCTCTCCCCGACTCGAAGCCCCTTCCCCCCCCCCGACTCGCGGCCCCTTCCCCCCCCCCCACCGAATCGCGGCCCCTTCTCCCCCCCCACACCGACTCGCAGCCCCTTCTCCCCCCTCCCCCCGACTCGCGGCCCCTTCCCCCCCTCCCCCCGACTCGCGGCCCCTTGCCCCTCCCCCCTCCTCGCGGCCTCTTCCCCCCCCTCCGCCCGACTCGCGGCCCCTTCCCCCCCTCCCCCCGACTCGCAGCCACTTCCCCCCCGACTCGCGGCCCCTTCCCCCCCCTCCCCCGACTCGCGGCCCCTTCACCCCCGACTCGCGGCCACTTCCCCCCCTCCCCCCGACTCGCGGCCCCTTCACCCCCCGACTCGCGGCCCCTTCCCCCCCTCCCCCCGACTCGCAGCCACTTCCCCCCCGACTCGCGGCCCCTTCCCCCCCGACTCGCAGCCCCTTCTCCCCCCTCCCCCCGACTCGCGGCCCCTCCCCCCCCCTCCGACTCGCAGCCCCTCCCCCCCCCGACTCGCGACCCCTTCCCCCACCTCCTCACGACTCGCTGCCCCTTCCCCCCCCTTCCCCCCGACTCGCGGCCCCTTCCCCCCCCCCTCCACCCGACTCGCGGCCCCTTCCCCCCCCCTCCCCCCGACTCGCAGCCCCTTCCCCCCCGACTCGCGGCCCCTTCCCCCCCCCACCGACTCGCGGCCCCTCCCCCCCTCGACTCGCGGCCTCTCCCCCCCTCGACTCGCGGCCTCTCCCCCCCTCGACTCGCGGCCCCTCCCCCCCCCCCGACTCGCGGCCCCTTCCCACCCCGACTCGCGGCCTCACCCCGACTCGCGGCCCCTTCCCCCCTCCCCCCGACTCGCGGCCCCTTCCCCCCCCCGACTCGCGGACCCTTCCCCCCCCCGACTCGCGGCCCCTTCCCCCCCGACTCGCGGCCCCTTCCCCCCCTGACTCGCGGCCCCTTCCCCCCCCGACTCGCGGCCACCCCCCGACTCGCGGCCCCTTCCCCCCTCCCCCCGACTCGCGGCCCCTTCCCCCCCCCGACTCGCGGACCCTTCCCCCCCGACTCGCGGCCCCTTCCCCCCCCCCGACTCGCGGCCCCTTCCCACCCCGACTCGCGGCCACCCCCCGACTCGCAGCCCCTTCCCCCTCTCCCCCCGACTCGCGGCCCCTTCCCCCCCTGACTCGCGGCCCCTTCCCCCCCCGACTCGCGGCCCTTCCCCCCCCGACTCGCGACCCCTTCACCCCTCCTCCCCCCGACTCGCGGCCCCTTCCCCCCCTCCCCCCGACTCGCGGCCCCTTCCCCCCCTCCCCCCGAGTCGCGGCCCCTTCCCCCCCCTCCCCGACTCGCAGCCACTTCCCCCCCGACTCGCGGCCCCTTCCCCCATCCCGACTCGCGGCCCCTCCCCCCCCCTCCCCGACTCGCGGCCCCTTCCCCCCCTCCCCTCGACTCGCGGCCCCTCCCCCCCCGACTCGCGGCCCCTTCCCCCCCCGACTCGCGGCCCCTTCCCCCCCCCTTCCCCCCGACTCGCAGCCCCTTCCCCCCGACTCGCGGCCCTTTCCCCCCCCCTCGACTCGCGGCCTCTCCCCCTCGACTCGTGGCCCCTCCCCCCTCGACTCGCGGCCCCTCCCCCCCTCGACTCACGGCCCCTTCCCCCCCCCCCGACTCGCGGCCCCTTCCCACCCCGACTCGCGGCCCCTTCCCCCCCCGACTCGCGGCCCCTTCCCCCCCCCCTCCCCCCGACTCGCGGCCCCTACCCCCCTCCCCCCGACTCGCGGCCCCTTCCCCCCCCTCCCCCGACTCGCGGCCCCTTCCCCCCCCCTCCCTCGAATCGCAGCCCCTTCCCCCCCGACTCGCGGCCCCTTCCCCCCCCGACTCGCGGCCCCTTCCCCCCCCCTCCCCCGACTCGCGGCCCCTTCCACCCCCTCCCCCGACTCGCGGCCCCTTCCCCCCCCCGACTCGCGGCACCTCCCCCCCTCCGACTCGCGGCACCTCCCCCCCTCCGACTCGCAGCCCCTCCCCCCCCGACTCGCGGCCCCTTCCCCCCCCCTCCTCACGACTCGCGGCCCCTTCCTTCCCCCGACTAGCGGCCCCTTCACCCCCCGACTCGCGGCACCTTCCCCCCCCACCGACTCGCGGCCCCTTCTTCCCCCCCCACCGACTCGCGGCCCCTTCTTCCCCCCCCCCCGACTCGCGGCCCCTTTCCCCCCCCCCGACTCGCGGCCCCTTCCCCGATCCCGACTCGCGGCCCCTTCTCGCCCCCGACTCGCGGCTCCTTCCCGCCCCCAACTCGCGGCCCCTTTCCCCCCCCCGACTCGCGGCCCCTTCCCTCCCCCCGACTCGCGGCCCCTTCCCCCCCCCGACTCGAGGCCCCTTCCCTCCCCCCCGCCGACTCGCAGCCCCTTCCCCCCGACTTGCGGCCCCTTCCCCCCCCCCACCGACTCGCGGCCCCTTCTTTCCCCTACCCCCGACTCGCGGCCCCTTCCCCCCACCCCCGACTCGCGGCCCCTTCCCGCCCCCGACTCGCAGCCCCTTCTCGCCCCCGACTCGCGGCCCCTTCCCGCCCCCGACTCGCGGCCCCTCCCCCCCCGACTCGCGGCCCCTTCCCCCACCCCGACTCGCGGCCCCTTCCCCCCCCACGACTCGCGGCCCCTTCCCCCCCCCCACCGACTCGCGGCCTCTCCCCCCCCGACTCGCGGCCCCTTCCCCCCCGACTCGCGGCCCCTTCACCCCCCGACTCGCGGCCCCTTCCCCCCCCCCGACTCGCAGCCCTTCTCCCCCCCTTCCCCCCCGACTCACAGCCCCTTCCCCCCCCCGACTCGCGGCCCCTTCTCCCCCCCCCTCGACTCGCGGCCGCTCCCCCCCTCGACTCGCGGCCTCTCCCCTCTCGACTCGCGGCCCCTTCCCCCCCCCCGACTCGCGGCCCCTTCCCCCCCCTCCCCCGACTCGCGGCCCCTTCCCCCCCCTCCCGACTCGCGGCCCCTTCCCCCCCCGACTCGCGGCCCCTTCCCCCTCCCCCCGACTCGCGGCCCCTTCCCCCCCTCCCCCGACTCGCGGCCCCTTCCCCCCCTCCCCCCGACTCGCAGCCCCTTCCACCCCGACTCGCGGCCCCTTCCCCCCCCCCCACCGACTCGCGGCCCCTTCTCTCCCCCCCCCCACCGACTCACGGCCCCTTCTCCCCCTCCCCGACTCGCGGCCCCTTCCCCCCCCCCTCGACTCGCGGCCCCTCCCCCCTCGACTTGCGGCCCCTCCCCACCTCGACTCGCGGCCCCTTCCCCCCCCCCCCGACTCGCGGCCCCTTTCCACCCCGACACGCGGCCCCTTCCCCCCCCCGACTCGCGGCCCCTTCCCCCCCCGACTCGCGGCCCCTTACCCCCCCTCCCCACGACTCGCGGCCCCTTCCCCCCTCCCCCCGACTCGCGGCCCCGTCCCCCCCTCCCCCCGACTCGCGGCCCCTTCCCCCCCCTCCCCTCGACTCGCAGCACCTTCCCCCCCGACTCGCGGCCCCTTCCCCCCCCCCGACTCGCGGCCCCTTCCCCCCCTCCCCCCGACTCGCGGCCCCTTCCCCCCCTCCCCCCGACTCGCAGCCCCTTCCCCCCCGACTCGCAGCCCCTTCCCCCCCCCCACCGACTCGCGGCCCCTTCTCCCCCCCCCGACTCGCGGCCCCTTTCCCTCCCCCCGACTCGCGGCCCCTTCCCGATCCCGAATCGCGGCCCCTTCTCGCCCCCGACCAGCGGCTCCTTCCCGCTCCCGACTCGCGGCCCCTTCCACCCCCCCCCGACTCGCGGCCCCTTCCCCTCCCCCCTCGACTCGCGGCCCCTTCGCCCCCTCCCCCCGACTCGAGTCCCCTTCCCCCCCCCCGACTCGCGGCCCCTCCCCCCCCCGACTCGCGGCCCCTTCCCCCCCCCCGACTCGCAGCCCCTTCCCCCCCCGACTCGCGGCCCCTTCCCCCCCCTCCCCCCGACTCGCGGCCCCTTCCCCCCTCCCCCCGACTCGCGGCCCCTTCCCCCCCCTCCCCCCGACTCGCGGCCCCTTCCCCCTCCCCCGACTCGCGGCCCCTTCCCCCCCCCTCCCCCCGACACGCGGACCATTCCCCCCCCTCTCCCCGACTCGCAGCCCCTTCCCCCCCCCCCGACTCGCGGCCCCTTCCCCCCCCCCCACCGAATCGCGGCCCCTTCTCCCCCCCACACCGACTCGCAGCCCCTTCTCCCCCTCCCCCCGACTCGCGGCCCCTTCCCCCCCTCCCCCCGACTCGCGGCCCCTTGCCCCTCCCCCCTCCTCGCGGCCTCTTCCCCCCCTCCGCCCGACTCGCGGCCCCTTCCCCCCTCCCCCCGACTCGCAGCCACTTCCCCCCCCGACTCGCGGCCCCTTCCCCCCCCTCCCCCGACTCGCGGCCCCTTCACCCCCGACTCGCGGCCACTTCCCCCCCTCCCCCCCGACTCGCGGCCCCTTCACCCCCCGACT